>NW_022987878.1:63240-260325 GCF_902827165.1 Trematomus bernacchii
AGAGGGCGATCAAGAGGAGAGAGAGGGCGATCAAGAGGAGAGAGAGGGCGGATCAAGAGGAGAGAGAGAGGGCGATCAAAGAGGAGGAGAGAGGGCGATCAAGAGGAGAGAGAGAGGGCGATCAAGAGGGAGAGAATGGGCGAAGCAAGAGGAGAGAGAGAGAGGAGAGAGGGCGATCAAGAGAGAGAGAGAGGGCGATCAAGAGGAGAGAGGAGAGGGCGATCAAGAGGAGAGAGAGAGGGCGATCAAGAGGAGAGAGAGAGGGCGATCAAGAGGAGAGAGAGAGGGCGATCAAGAGGAGAGAGACAGGGCGATCAAGGGAGAGAGGAGGGCGATCAAGAGGAGAGAGAGAGGGCGATCAAGAGGAGAGAGAGAGGGCGATCAAGAGGAGAGAGAGTGGGCGATCAAGAGGAGAGAGAGAGGGCGATCAAGAGGAGAGAGAGAGGGCGATCAGAGAGAGAGAGAGGGCGATCAAGAGGAGAGAGAGAGGGTGATAGAAGAGTGAGAGGGTGATCAAGAGAAGAGAGAGAGGGCGATCAAGAGGAGAGAGAGAGGGCGATCAAGAGAAGAGAGAGAGGGCGATAGAAGATTGAGAGGGTGATCAAGAGAAGAGAGAGGGCGATCAAGAGAAGAGAGATGGTGATCAAGAGAAGAGAGAGAGTAATGTAACCTCCTAATGTAATGTATAACTCCTATGAAAATGTTCAAAAAGTGCTCAAACTTCACATGTGTGCTAACAGTCCAGCCGTGAAGACATCTACAGGACATATTTCTTCAAATGCCGTTGCCATGGCAACACAATGCTCACCATGAAACACGGTTTTCTCATAACTTCAGTGAAAATGCTCGAAATGGCCCAAAACTTCACAGGTTTGGTAACGATGCAGCCATCAACACATCTAAGCGTATTATGGGGTGTCATCAAATGCCGTTGCCATGGCGACAGATAATTCACCATCAAGTTAGTTCAAAAGTTTCTAGTTCAAATATTCTGCTGCTTTCCCAAGCCTTTTTACTTTCTTTTCTCATCTTAATGCAAATTCATTCACTACTACTTACATCTGATATTTAACTCCTTCAGCCTATTTTCAGCTGCAGAAACCATTCAACTATTACATTATTCAGCTATTTCATTACATCAAGTCTATACATGTTTTTTTAAACCTTTTCTTTTAAATATTAAGCTTTTTCTGCATTTTTGTAGCTAAAAGCAGCTACCATTCACCTAATAACATATTCAGCTTTTTCTGCATTTTCAGCTAAATTCATTCACAGTTTACAGCAGGGGTCGGCAACCCCTGGCACGCGTGCCAACATTGGCACGCGGCACCGTAACCAGTGGCACACTAGGAATAAGTCGAATAAGTGTGCAAAATATTTAAATTGTATTTTCGGATCCTGAACGAGACCGCCGCCAGAGCGCATCTCCCCGTTACCTGCAGAAGGAAGCCATGCACGCAGCGCAGCCCCGCTCTGTTTAACTCCAGGTGACTTTCTGCCGCTTTCCTCCGTGGTGCAGGGCTGATCGTTTCACCACAGAGGAAAGCACTTCACACATTGCAGTACCCATAAGGAGCTTTACAAATGCCACAGTTTTTGCGTGGCTGTGTCTTTAGTTGAAAGCCCAGTGGCGATCTGCTCATCTCTCATTGAAATAATATGCTACAAAGGGGCGGACTGGCCATCTGTGTGTTGAACTTTCCTGTCGGCTCCCAGACCGTAGTCGAGGAGGGCAGAAGCAACAAGCTTCAGGTTCAATAACCCACTTTAGCTTAAATGACTGGAGAGAGGCGAGCTCTTCTTGGGAGGCCGTTGCATTTATTTAGCTGTTCTTCTGTTTCACAAATACATCACAGACCTCTGTTTTTCTGCTGCCTCGTTTCACTTCCAGAAACATACACACGCTCGCTCACTGTCGCTCTACCATCCACACACACACATGCACACGCCACACCCCTCTCTCTCTCTCTTAAAGGGACAGCGATCTCATCTCACTCTGCATGACCCTAATATCATAACATGTGTGTTCTGGAGAATCACAGAACGGACGATCGTCCTTATTATTATGCCGTTTAAACCAATTATTTAAATGGCATCATGTAAGTTGTGCTGACAGGTACACACACACACTGCTTCCGCGCAGCGAGGCTCCCCCCGCCCTCCTGTTGATAGTTCACCAGCGTCAAGTTCCTCAACCCCCCCCGTTGATAATTCTCGATCGTTGGCACGCCGATAACAATTTTTTATTTTAATGGCACTTCATATCAAAAAGGTTGCCGACCCCTGGTTTACAGCATTCGCACGCATTTTCTGCAGGAAATGCATTTTCTAGTTATTTGTCATTTTTCAAGCTACGAGATTTTTTCCTACGTTTGTCATGACCAATTATGTCTCAGGAATGTAGGGTTTGGGAATTATGGCAGTTTAAAAAAAAATATGAAGGCACATTTCAAGATTTCCTACACTCTTGCTGTGACATCACACACTCTGCCTTAACGAGCTGTGCAATGTTAAAGTTAAAATGTTAAAAACGTGATGAATTATGGGATGTATCTCTGGAATTATGAAAGTTATGAATGATAAAAGTAATAGCCTGCGATTCCCGACCGAGCTGAACGTTTTGATGTTTGAACGAAGTTTCTGCGATGTTGAATGTGGGAGGAGAAGAGGGCCAAAATAAGTCGGCGGAATAATAAACTTTTTGTCCGTAGCATAACATAAATATAAATTACCTTCCACCACTTGAATATCAATAGTGTCTGAGAAAACACATGATAATGTACATATACTGTGCACATAAATTATGTATTATCATCACTTTTATTTTCATTCATGACTTTGTAAATCTCAAGTTTGAACATTTAGGAAACAAGTCTGGTTTATTCCACCGATGTATGCATGTACTTCGTTTTATTATAAATTCAATGAGACAGTTATTTATGAAAAGCGTGCATCGGCTGCAGTGGGTTAGTTCCTCCACAAGAGGGCGGCCTCAGCTCTCTCTCATTTTCTACAGACTCTGGTTTTGGGTTCATATCATCTTCTCAAACACAACTAAACTGCACATCTTTACTTTCAATCATTTACATCCATTTGGGAACCATATCACTTCCACAAGACCTTTACATCATGCATTAATAAACAGTTTGACCAACTTCTGCAGGTCCATATTAAGAGAAGATAAGATAAGATAAAATGAGATGGACCTTTATTAATCCCCGTGGGGAAACTCAACAGGGTAAGAATGAAAAACAGGAGATTCACAGATTAATAAAATGAAGGATAAAATCAAAGATAAAAATGTAAAATGATAAAATAACTATAAAATAAGAAATGAATTAAAATGAACATATACACATGGGTACATATTATTTACATGTGTGTGTGAAAACAGTGTGTATTTTATGTCCAGTAATTGTGCCATTGTAGAACTTGTTTTATATATAATTGGTATACTATTTTTTGAATACTTTTATTATAAAGTACGTTTTTTGGGGAATAGGGAGTACATTAATCCTTGGTTTTCCTCAAAGAAATAAAGAAGACGTTAAGGCCATTCAGTCTTTGTTTATTTGTTTTATTTTTAAATTATTGTTAAAATGAGTTAAACATTTCACTGAGCACATGTTTGAAATACTCCAGCAGCGTGTAAGACACATTTGATCTTTTCTTTTCTTGTGTTTGTCCCTGGTTTTCTTCAGGAGGATCTCAGAAGAGTGTTTTCATAATAAGCTTGTTTGGGCCCCTTTGAGACCTGCTGACAGTCAAATTCAATTAAAACATGATGCCAACATCCCCCGCAAACACTCCCTACTACTCTAGGCTTTCAAAGTCAATTGTGTCCGATGTGAAGAGCCGGCCTTCATGTCCCCGTCTGGAGCCTTTTCACGTGCTAAAATAAGAGTTTCCCTCTCTTTCCGCGAGTCGACATGAGCAAAGTGAGCGCTGTGAAAGGCCCGGAGAGAGCTTCCATTTGACGACTGGCAGCCTCAGGTCTTGTGTCTGTCTGACACTATGGGCCACCACAAAAGCCCGTCCTTTCTCCTGCTGCAGAATATAACTAAGGGGAAAGAAAAGACTTGGTGCACGATGGGGAGGAGGGGGGATTTTAGAGTTTTTAAAAAGGGGGGGTCTTGCTTTAGAAAGCGGCGCAGATGTACAGGGCAGGAGGATTAGAGTGACGTTCACCCGGCTCCACTCTCCCTCCATCGTGGCTCTTTGTGGCTCCCAGCAGCCTCGCTGGTAAGCTGCCGCCGGCGTGCCAACAGGGCTCAATGTGTGCCCGACAATAGTAGAGAAACCACCCTCCCCCCCTAAAAAACCCCACCCTCCAAGGATGTGGAGCTAATGTCACCCCATCGGACCACAAACGGTGTAACTGTGTGTGTGTGTTGATGGATCCATAACATTGTGTGACCTGTTTCCATACTTAATCAATAAAGTACTTCTTATCGTACTTCTTAATATACTCAATCAATAAAGTACTTCTTATCGTGCTTCTTATCATACATTGTGGGGACTCCAAACACTGGGTACAGTCATAATAGAAACCAATTTAATACATACTTACTTTGTAATATTGAATGTACTGTCTAATGACACCCTATAAATTGTATGAACATGTGTGTGTGTGTGTGTGTGTGTGTTGATGGATCTGTAACATTATGCAAACAAAAACCTGTTTCCATACATTGTGGGGACTTGTTGGACAAACACTAGGGCTGCAGTCGAATAGTCCATTTAGCTTAGGAACCTTCCTAACCGAGTGAAATTACCCGGAAGTCCCTCAGTGGTAGCCATGATAAGTGCCGTTCGAATTCTCTAGATGATAGGAAAAGAGGTTTCAAACTTCCTGTATAACCTCCTTTAGCTTTGCCATTACTTCACAGGAGGGCTGGAGAGTGATCCAGACGCAGACACAAACAGATGACTTTCCCGGTCCTTTGGTGCAGTTATAATGATGTTTATTTAGCGTTTTACATACCAAGGTTTTAATTATACAGTTGAATGGTTGTGGTGAGCATCTGCCGGGCTGGTGGAATCGGTATGCTCTCTTCCTTCTGTGTCCTGTGCCAGGTAAGTAGCTTTCCGGCTGTACGGGTGACAAACCTTCTCCGGAGCCTTTCCTTTTCCTTTCTGAGGCTTCGGCATTTTGTCTGTTTGAAAACACGTGTGGGTGCTGCCGTTAGAATTTCTGCTGTCGTTGCTTCCTCTTAGGGGACCATAGAAGACCCACCCATAGGGTCTTCATAGCAGACGGTCCTTCTCCTTCACAAATGTAGGGATTTGGTGGTTGATGCAGGTATCTTCAGTCCATTTATTGTTGTATTTTCTAGCACTGGTGTTCTTGGGCAGGTGGTAACAGTTGTTGCAAACTGCTTACTCTTGGGTCTTGACCTTTCTTTTGAAAAGGTAGAGGTTTTTGAAAGTTGTAGATGGTTTATCATCTTGGATGTTTCCAAACAGAGGATCTGACAGTATCTTCACTTGCCTCTCTATGAAGTCGACAAGGTCAGGAAATGTAGCTCGATGCCCACGCTCTTCCTGTAGCTGACATGCTCTATTCCTCCACTTGTCTCTGAATTTGTAGGGTAGTATCTGAAGTATGTTTTTCATGTTTGAAACAACATTAATTTCATCCATATAGGTGAGATGTTCCATTGCATTGCAACAACCTCTTAGGAATAAAGAGAAGGCTTGCAGTGCTTTCACATCTTCGGCTTTGATCATTGTCCAGGTAAATGCCTTGTTCATGTACGCAGTGGCAATCTTGTGTTCATTACCAAAGTGTTCTTTAAGCAGATGTTTTGCCCTTTGATAACCTTGAGCTGGAGGCAGATGTGCACTAGGTCCTTTGGTTGTCCTCTAGTGTATTGCTCTAGGTAATGCAGGCAGTCACTTTCATCATCAGTTTTCCGCTCTACTCCTCTTTCAAATGCACGGATGAAGGCTTCAAACTGCAATGGGTCACCGTCATAAACAGGAATGTCTCTTGGAGGTAAAGTAGAAGTGAGATGTTGTTGAGCCAGCATAGCAGTGATGTCATTTTGCCTCTGGATTAAGTTATAGATGTCACCTTGATTACCATTGTTAATTACAGGTGGTGTGATGTCAACATGTCCCTGCACATGTGTCTGTATATTTTGTCTGGGAATAGAGGTTTGGGCTTGATCAGGTGAGAATTCAGTTGCATGTAGATTAAATCTTGCTGTAGGGTTTCTGAAGTAAGAGCTCATCCCATCTGATGCTCTAGAGCAGGGGTTCCCAACCTTTATTGTGCCAAGGACCGGTAGATACATTAAAAAAAAATCGCGGACCGGTTGTCAATTTTAACTGATTTTAATATTTACTCACCACCAGCAGGTAGCAACAGAGGCTAATTGTATGTAACAGCCTGAACAAATACTAGAACAATATGCATCCAAACCATATTAACAAAGTTTAAAAAAGAACCGGTGTTGTTTTTTGGTTTTTCGGAAAACCAAAAAAACCGACGTTATTCAGTTTTTTAAACCAAAAACGGGAAAACAGATAAATCAACGTTTTGGTTTTGTTTGTATGATTTACGGATAATCCAGTGAATGCTGGGAAATGTCGTTCATTCCGGTGCACTCCCGGACAGCATTTAGCATCGAGATTAAGATTAAAACTAATTTATTTTGGGAACAGCCGCATATATGCCGGTGTCGGACAGACACAAACACACCGAACACACAGAGCTGAGCTGAGCAGAGCACATACACACACACATCATGCGCCTTGGTGACTGACTGGACATCTCCTTCATAAACTAATAAAAGGGGGAGTAATCGGGCCAGTTCGATGTGTTGTAGATGTGTGTGTGGTTAACACGTAGCAGCCTGCAGTCACTCTTAAACTGTTCTGATTAAGTTAAACACAGCGAAGGCGGTGCGTAAAAAGGCACAGCTCTTTACCGAGTATAGGCCTACGTCCCGCTGCCTCCTGATGCTGCAGCCATTTCATGAAGGAGGGTTTCCTTCTATAAAACAGCTGCGGGCAGCAGATCGTGAGAGTCCCGGACATAATTCATAGATCAAGGCATACTGGTTTACTCTCCTGTTTTGCCAATCCAGTGCTTAAACAAATAGCTCTACACCCCTGGCCGACATGTCCTTAAAATGAAGTCCGAGTTTGAAATATATCTCAAATAATGTATGCACCACCATTTCCCCACATAAACATAACAGTCTGCAATCAAACGGTTGTCTCCTGTGCGCTCCTCTTCCTACTTGGCGCACCGGTAACATGCTCGTGCGCACAAGAGGCTGAGACCTTAGGCTGAGCCGGCCGAATCCCTCGGAACATCATAAAAGCCATTTTCAACGGTTTTCTGGTGAAAGATTATACTAGCTACTGGATGAAATAATATGACTGGTGGCATAGGTGCGAAAAATTAAACACTTTTTTGAAAAAAATATTATGATAAAATATTTTTATATATTTATAATTCTGCAAATATTACGATAAACTCACAGCTATTTCGCGGCCCGGCAGTAACACCTCCGCGGCCCGGTACCGGTCCGCGGACCGGGGGTTGGGAACCCCTGCTCTAGAGGCGTGTCTTGATCCCATGCTGAGCACATTTATCCTGCAAATGCTGCTGCCAGTTCAGTTTGTAAATCCAATTGATCCCCTTGTTGTTTCAATTGTTCCCCTTGAACGTCAAGTTCATGTTGAATGTTCAGTGCTGCTGCCCTTTCCATTAAAGCAGCCCTTTTCTGCCTGAGCTTTAATTCGAGCAGAGGATGTGGATGATGTATGTGATGAACCAGTTTTGTGTTTTGACTGAGGGTGTGATGCCTTTGAAACGCTGTCATCAGGTCCGATGTCATCTGAGCTGACACTTTGTTCTATGGCACTTCCCACAATAGAGTGTGTGATTGCCTGTCCACTCTCAGATAACCACACATTTGCATCTTGTATAAATCCATCAAATATATGCATCTTTTCTTGCAGCCACTGCTTTTGCTTTCCCATTTCTTCTTCAGGCACTTGAAGGTCGGTTAATGATTTGTGATTTGCCTTTAATTCATATTGTCTTTTGAGTTCATAAGCTCTTTCAGTCTTTCCATTAACTTCTTTACTTATTTGTATTTGAAGTTTCTTGCTTTTTGACAGTTTGCAATAAACAATTCCAATCCTTTAGGCGTGTGAATGATAATCCTTTTCATGCAACCTATCATGCAAAATGCACTTTTGTACGTCTTTTATACATGAATATGTGTCCCCGGTGTTCCAGAGAACTCACCAAGTGTCAGAAAACACAACCCTCTCTATTTTCCTCCATACCCAAATCTCTAAAAAAGGGGCTGCAACGGATCTGATAAAAACTGATCCAGATTTGAACACTGTCCTGACGTCAGGACGGTGGTGCTACGGCTATTGGGCCAACTCCACCAATCAGGAGGAGACAGCCACGGCCATTGCCGTTCGAAAGCGCAGGAGATGCTGTAGTACATATGCCAGGCCAGTAGGTGGTGCTGTTCTCACTGAATCTGCCCTTGCTAAAACAGATCTAAAAAATGTCAAATTGAGCAAAATGAGGCATGGCTAAAATGCATGATCTGTTTGGTATTTTGAAAAAAAAAAAAGTATAAATATACCTTATATAGGTATGGTCCTACACTATATTATTCAAATATAGCATGATAGGTCCACTTTAAGTTTCGTTTTTCAGGAATTGTCCGTTAGCCGACATTATTGCAGCATTAAATCCAAGCCATTGTCCAATACAGCTGAATGTCCCAATACAATCCACTTTTTAATGCTGCACATACCCCGGCCGCTTTCCAAGCCTCCACTCTCAGCGTCTCCATTCGCCGTCTTGATGAGCGCAGGTGGGAACAATCTCCAGCTGATTGTGGCGTGTTGTCCAGCTGATCCGGGATGATGATGAAGGTTGTGAAGTAATCCAATTGTTTGTCCAGTGAAAACGATCCTTAATCCAATGTGATATGATTCTTATGTCCAGTTTCACTCATAGAGTGCGATTCCACTTTTATTCTTCCAATGTCCTATATCCTTTGCCATTACTTCACAGGAGGGCTGGAGAGTGATCCAGACGCAGACACAAACAGATGACTTTCCGGTCCTTTGGTGCAGTTTATAATGATGTTTATTTAGCGTTTTACATACCAAGGTTTTAATTATACAGTTGAATGGTTGTGGTGAGCATCTGCCGGGCTGGTGGAATCGGTATGCTCTCTTCCTTCTGTGTCCTCGTCATTTCCTGTCACCTGTGACCCCTTTATACACCCGGTGCAGCTAAACACCGCCACCAAGTGTTCAAAAAATAATATTGCACTATACATATAAATAAGGTAAACCGAGACACCAACAACACCCATAAAATGGCTCCTACAGCCTATTTTGTCAACTAAACATCATAAAACAATACATATTTTAGTAAACGGGACATTATAATCTCTGCACATTAACTCTATATTTGCCTCTGCCATGGTGCCAAAATGAAATGAAATAAAATAAACACTATATAGGGGTTGCTTCTTCTCTGAACTTCTATGTATAGTGCATCCCTCCAAATGAAATAAATGAAACAATATATAGGGGTTGCCTCTTCTCTGAACTTCTATGTATACTGCATCCCTCCAAATCAAATAAACCATAAACAAATACATAAAGTCGTGTTCACTGCAGCGATCTATTTCACACACAAAACTATATGAAAACTTGGTGATATACAGTGGCGTTTTCTCCTGGAGACCAAGGGAAGACAGGCTTCTCCTGTTTTTTCAGCCTTTGTTATCATTTTGATAATTAAAAATATATATTCTTGTCTGTGGTTGTTTTTGCATTCAGGGCATACAAGAGGTATAACATTATTTTAATACCAAAACTATATTGAAATAGAGTCTCGCTTGAACAGCAACGTAGCTGTAACATTACTGGGTTATTTGGTGATAACTACCAAAGTAAAGTAACTTCAGACGCAGACGTCACGTAGCTTCTCAGACGAGAGGGGTGGCGACGAGAGTGTCACGTTACTTCTCTCGCGGCATAGTTCACGGCGTGGTAGGCGACGATCGACACGATTGGCTGCTCAGTGAGTTTGTTCTTTGGCACAAATCACACCTCATAGTGTTGCAGTAGAAAATTCCACAGTAGCGCCGCGGCCGCCGCCACTGTGGGCTAAGCCCCGAATGTTTTCACGTCCAGGCGACGCCCCTGGAACACCCGCAACTAAAGTTGGGTTTTATTTGTTCTAATATTGCAATGCAAACCCATGATGTAATGACAGTAATTAAGAAAAATGTAGTCATTGAATAATAATTTCAGTAGATTTAATCAAACAAAACATGAATATATTGGACATGGCCTCAAGACTGTAACCTCTTCACATTCTGTTGAAATAGTCAATTACTAGCCATATCTTACACATTGCTGTTTTGAATCATTAATATGTGGATGACAGTTGAACTGGATAATTTAACATGTATGCCACCTGCTGGAAAGAAGACGTATCGCTCTGTTGGCGTCGTTTGGACAACAAAAACAGAGTTAAACTCTCATTTCATAAACAATCTTTGAGTACAGACACCGTCCTGCAGAGAGCACACAATCCAACAGCACGTTTTTGGTCTAGCATCACTTTACAAAACGTTTGCATTAAGACACTAAGACTAGCTGGTCCATCTCCCCTCCACAGAGAAGCAGTGGAGAGCGTGGAGGACCTACGGTTCCTTGGAGTCAACATCTCCAATCATTTAACTTGGACCTCAAACCTGGTGAAAAAGGCACAGCAGAGACTGTTTTTCCTGAGGAAACTGAGACAGGCCAGGCTTCCACAAAAACTGCTGGTAAACTTCTATCGGTCGACTATTGAAAGCACCCTGACCAGCTGCATAACTGTGTGGTACACCAGCTGCAGAGTGGAAGGACCTGCAACGGGTGGTGAAGGCTGCTCAGCGCATCGTTGGGACTGAGCTGGCTTTCTTCTTCAGTCGACTTTTGTAGATGTTGCCAAGGTTGGCAACATCTACAAAAGTCGACTGCAGAAGAAAGCCAGCAGTATCATCAGAGACATCACACACCCCGGCCACTCACTGTTCGAACCGCTGCCGTCCGGCAGACGGTTCAGGTCAATAAAATCACGCACCAATAGACTGAAGAACAGCTTCTTTCCCAGAGCTGTGGCCTCCATCACTCCCATCCCTGTCCAACCACAAAACCCACTATAACTTTGAACATGCACACATAAACACACTACCTCCCATCAAAGACTGCAGCCAAAGATATCATGTTATTTATTTGTATATTTATTAAGTATCAAATTGTAGCTTTTCTTTATTAAATAATCTTTAAAAATGTATTTTAACATTCTGGTAAAGTTCATTTAATGATGACCCTGATTATTGCTACTATCTCTGCTTTATCACTGCTTTTATGGATGTGTTCTTATGTACTGCAGTGAGAGAAGCCAACTGAATTTTGTTACACTGATGTGTGATGACAATAAAGATATTCTATTCTAACGTATCACATGTAACGGCATTAGGTCATCAGGATACAAAATAGGCAAATGTGTTCGCTTACGGACCGTCCACACAGCAGCGTTAAAAAAATCTTGGAGGTGGGCGTATCTGAAGCTTGGGGATTTTTTGCGAGCAAGGCACCAACAACCAATCACATGAATCTCCTGCCCCCGACATACGAAGCAAAAAAGTTTGAAGTAAACTGGATATAAACTCCCCAAACAGGCGAAAACATACCACTGTCTCTGCCACCTCCCTCCATGCCTGGCTCCTCCGGTTTATATCCCGGTAGGTAAATAGGGACTGGTCATAAAGCACCGGGTGATTCCCTACCGCTAATTTCTCCTCCATTTTTTGGAATATGAGGAAATGACCTGCGGTATGTCTCTCCCAGCATACACGCCGTTTGATTGGCTCGAGCTTGAACTGTCAGATTTGCGTACACGGGATTTGATTGGCTGACGCTTCCACCTCAGCCTCAAAAGTTGAACATTGCTCAACTTTGAATCCTGAAAATCCTGAAAATCTCCGCTCGCCTGCCCACAATGCAGTTCGGCGAAAAGTGAGGGAAAGTGACGTCACCCCATTCAAAGTGAATGGGCAGAAGAGTTTCAAGATTTTTTAACGCTGCTGTGTGGACGGTCCGTTACAGTTACAGAAGCAAAAACAATCAGATAACAGGTGTATTTATGTAAAAGAGCGCTCATTAACAGGATAGCAATGATACAAAACATTTACAAATAAAGAACAATACATCAAATCACCCTATATCTGTATATGGAAACTTGGAGCCCTCAATCCACAATGAAATGGTTCATCAACAGTCAGTGGTTAACGTATACATCAGAAAATCAGTATGACAAAAACATTAAACATATTGTCCACTTATGTTGATAAAGATAGAGTTTGTTTAAGTCTTATATGAATGTTGTGCAACAATGTTGATCCAGTCAGGCAGATTTTTCTCATTTGTGAACTGTCATAAGACTTATTCATTGTCCTCTCCATCAGCTTCTGTGTGTTCAGCTGAGCTGCTGATTGGAGGCTCTGCCTCTCTGTTATCCTCAGTTTGAATTTCATTAAGCTTTGAGGACTGACGACCAACACACTTGTGTCTTTTGATAGAATTATGCCATTTCAATCTTTTGTCACAAACATTGCAGCTGTGTGGTTTCTCTCCTGTGTGGACTCTCATGTGTGTCTTTAAATTTCCACTCAGTGAAAAAGCTTTCTTACAGACTGAGCAGCTAAATAGTTTCTCTGCTGTGTGGACTCTCATGTGTATCTTTAAATTTCCACTCTGTGAAAAAGCTTTCTTACAGACTGAGCAGCTGTGTGGTTTCTCTCCTGTGTGGATTCTCATGTGTCTCTTTAAATGTCCACTCCGTGAAAAAGCTTTCTTACAGACTGAGCAGCTGAATGGTTTCTTTTCAGCACTACGTCGTGGATCACTGACAGATTCATGTCTATTTTTCAGTGAGTTTGAGCCTGATGCAGGTTCTCTGGTCTCCTTCCAATCAGCACTGTCTTCAGTGTCAGGTTCAGAAGAGTCTCCAGTGTCAGGTTCAGAAGAGTCTCCAGTGTCGTCCTCAGTCTTTGGTTGTAAACTGCTCTCTGGATCTGAGTTCCTGGCTGGTTCTGGTCCTCGACAGTCATCTCCATCAGCTTCTGTTTCCATGTGTTCAGTTTGTCTTTGATGAGGCTGTGAGGACTGAGGTTTCTCTTCATCATCTTCACTCTTCACAGGGTCAGGAGTGAAAGTGGACTCGGTGATATCAGCCTCCTCCAGCTCCTGAAGCTGCTCTCCCTCCTGACTGATCCTGAGTTCCTCCTGTTCCTGCTTAATGTGTGGGGGGGGCTCTGGGTCCTCCTGGTCCAGACTGGTGCTCCACTCCTGCTGGTCAGGGAGAACCTCTTCTTTAACCACCACCAGCTGCTGGACATCTACAGGAAACAGGAAACACACAGTCAGAAAAATCTGTTTAGTGTTAGCATTTAAAAATCTAATCACCATTAAAACGAGAGACATTTTCAGCCCTAATAATGCCTTTGTTTTTATACTTTAATATTATCTTTCTTAGTCCCACCTATTGTGTATATTTGTTGGCTCAATTCACCTCATGTAGCCCAGCCCCATTCCACTTCCAGTTAAAAATGAAAAAGGGTTATTTCTTCTGGTTTAGCACTAGCTGCAATGTAAACAATGAATTGTATTTGGGATCGTTCTACACTACGCCTATAGAATGGTAATACTAAAAATATATTGTAGGGCCATACCTATACAAAACATGACTGTGAAGTTTTTTGCTTAAAATACCAAACAGATCACCCATTGTAGCCATGCCTCATACCCCTCTATTCCAGCCCTGTTCCAAAAAGGCTGATTCTGTGACCGTAGCTTTAAATGGAACAGCTGCTGCTAGCCATGCCCCTTTGTAGCATCATGCAGCTTTCCCCTGCTAAGAGTTTTCTACCGGGAGAAACTCAGCTAAATGCTGCCGTGATTAAATGCCATATTATGTTCCAAACTACTTCAAGCATTATTTCTGAAACAGTAGGAGCTCAAACCTTTCTCTCTCGCAGGGTTTACCGCAAGGACATTACGTTACACATATTCTCTCCAGTAGCCTACAGCATTAGCTCTGAGTGTTAGCATCAGTGGCGTCGCCTGGCCTGGGCATCCGGGGCTTTAGACGTCACCTAACACATTTAGCTATGGCACTGTCGTATACATTGAATTATTCAATTTGATGATATGTAATCAACTTAGGCATCCCTCCCAAAAAAAATAAAAATATTCATAACTCATATTCGAATACCTGAATAATTTCGAATATTCGATTAATCGTTCCCATCCCTAGTACATATGCCAGGCCAGTAGATGGTGCTGTTCTCACAGAATCTGCCCTTGCAAAAACAGAGCTAGAAATTGTCAAATTGAGCAAAATGAGGCATGGCTAAAATGCATGATCTGTTTGGTATTTTCAAAAAAAATAAGTATAAATATGCCTTATATAGGTATGGTCCTACACTATATTATTCAAATATAGCATGATAGGTCCACTTTAAGTTATAAGTTAGCAAAATATAGCTAAATTAGGCTTGATACATTAATATGCTTTAAAGCTCCCATGTCATGCTTTTCCGGTTATTACCCGTCCCCTTGTGTGTTATGAAGGTTTTTATGCATGTAAACGGTGTGCAGAGTCAAAACCCTCAAAGTACACCCTGTAGCGAGTAAAACTCTAACACAGAAAATACCTCCCCAAAACGCCTCGTTGGAGATACGTCACTGCCCATTTGATTCTTCCGGGTACCGCATGATGTCATGCGGTACCCGGAACGAAATGGACCAATCCCGAAGAGCTATGGCCACACCAGCAGCGGCGTGTTCCTCCTCCAGAGGTTCGAAGAACCGGCATTTCACAGACGAAAGCTTCCAAAACATTGCCCAGTTTGAGGCCGGATATGCACAGCTTGTTTGGACCGTTTGGAGCAGGGGAAGATCTGGGTATACAACCTGTAAGTTTGCATTGTTATTTGTGTATTTATCAAACAAGACTGTTTAAATGTGTAAACTGTGTTGGACTGCTAAGCCATTGACACAGTGCTAACTGTGCTAACTAAGTTGCTAGAGTTTCCATATATCAACTCTAATATCAGCAGATGGCCTTGCATACATGTATCTCATAGCAGGAGAATGTCTGCATTCACACACACGGAATACTCATACAGTATACTGTACTGTGATTTACCGTACATTGTGACCGTACATATACTGCATGTAGCTAACGAGGCTAGCTGTATGCTAGCGCAAAACAATGTATTCATGCAAGTTACATTGTATGGTAGCAGAATACCCGTATACGATTGCAATTATAAACACGTTATTGCTAGCCTAATATGAACCACTAGCTTTTGTTCATAGTAGTTTTATTACACTGCATTATAGTTGCCTTTCCTCCAAGCTAACGTTCATATCGTGTTAGCTACCAAGGTAAACAAAGCTAGGTTAGCATATTAGCAGGCAAGCTGTTCATTACACAACTACTACTAATGAATCTAAAACAACTAAGTTTCTCTAATATTTTGTGATTTGCATTTGATTTCGTCCAGCCAGATCCTGGCGGACAATCCATGACGTGCTAAAAGGCACTTCTACTACTACTGAGGCGTCGTGCTAAAAGGCACCGCACCGACTGTGCGCAGGCAAGATGCGAGGAGGAGGAATGGATGATATACCGTGTATATATGTATATTTATGTTCATTTTGTACATTTCTAAAAATAAAGTTTAATGGAAATACTTAGTAGGCCTATCCTTTCTTCCCTGAATTCATATATAGCAAACCATGATTTGATTTCTCATCAAACAGTAGTAGTTTATAACGGGTAAAAATAACTTACTCTTTGTTATGAGCGGCTCGTAGGCCACAAAGACAAGGAGACATACACGAGTTTACAAAACCACGGCACATTTATTGTGGTAAATGCAGAGATAGGTGGTTGAGAGGATCGCAGAGTTAGTCTTCCTGCAGCCGCTTTGGAGAGACTGGGGCCGTAGTGTCCGGAGGTGTCCGTGATCGTGCTGATTAGCCTCTTCAGCTCCACCCCATCGTAAGACAAAGGCCCTGGGGCCGTCACACTCTTCTATAACAACAGTTAAAAATATATATGTATATAAAATATACGGCTGTGCCGACGCCATGATAAGACTGATGTTACGCTGAGAGCAGCCGGGAAAAGCACTGTTAGACATGGGCGCAGCCTCTCTGGTGGTTGACTAATCAGAACGAGTGGCCGAGCTGACCAATCGGAGCACACTAGGCTCACAGGGAGGGGGGGGCAAGAGCTCCAACAAGTCGTTTAGTGGAGAAAGTGAATACTGCTGAATACACATGCTTGACAGAGATGCTGTATGCGAAACCAATGTGAGTTTGGAAAATTGCACAGTATAAATCTATTTTAGTATACCTCAACAATGTAATTATGATCAGTGGAAATGGCCATGACATGGGCCCTTTAAGAAAAAAACAGCCTACATCCCAGCTCTCTATCGGGTTTCATTTATCTTGTTGGCAGCTCATCCCTTAAAAACAGAAGTCTCAGAGTGATTTTAATAACATGAAATATGAAGGGTCTATTTCAAGCTTGTTATGTAAATAAGTTATTAGGCTTTTTTTCATCAACTAAGATTTGATAGAACATTTTATCAACATGAATTGACTGAATTTGTTTTAAAAGTGAGCTTATTAACACATGAATACTAGTGTGTAATATGGTTGTACATATATATTTAAGAAGTACAATATGAGAAAAGCACGTTTCATTTGTGGGCCATATTTCATTATATTTTTTTAATTAGCTGAGGGCCGGTGTTCCGGATTAACTGGTTCCCCGATCAACTGGGGCACAGATGTGAGGGGCGTGGCCTTCGACTGAAATACACATTTCGATCGCTTCTTCTGTCGTTTACATAAATGTTTTGGTATATTTGGCTCGGTAGGAAGACTTTGATGCACATTCAGTACCAGTGTGTGAGGTTGTGGGTACGATGGCGATATCCGGACGCGAACAGCGAGACTACAAAAAAAGAAACGAGTTGACTGGGGATGTCTGTTCAAAACATTGCGAGCTCCAATAAATCATTTAAACCATCTATTGTTGCCCGATTTATCACTGAATATCGTTCCTAATGTGATACTAAGTCCATCTGAGACCTGTGTACACCTTCAGACAGCCTCCAAGTGAAGCACACGGTGTTTACTCACAGTTTGAAAGCAGCGTGCTGGAGAACACTTCATCTGTGTTAAACTGTGACCCGCTCAGGTAAACGGCGATCCGCCCAGGGAACTGGGACCCGCCCATGTGAAACTGTGATCCACCCAGGTTAAACTGTGTTAAGACTTCTGTGGCTATCTACCAGCGATCATGTTTAATATGAAAGACTACACACACAGTATTCTGCAGCACTCATCCAGATAAGATGTGACTGTTAACTCGTTTTACAAAGATAGCAGCAGAAATGTCATTGCTGCATGTGCAGGGATACTTAGACTTTAAAATGCTGATGGGTCATTAATGTTGGTCTCGGCAAACAATATTAGGAGTCCTCTATTCAAACGTAATATTCAATGTGTAGCGACATGAAAATAACAAAAAAGTTCATGCTGGACTCAAACCCGAGTCCCAAGAGCAGAAATCACTCCAGCCCTGCGCGTTATGAGTGCGCCACGGACCCAACACTTCTGGAGAATCATAAACTAAATCATTGTGTTGAAAACACTGACGTCAATTACATTACATGACATTGCATTTACCAGACGCTTTTATCCAAAGCGACTTACAATAAGTGCATTCGACCAAGAAGATGCAAACTTGAAGACAGAATCATATAAGTACATCAGGTTTCATAGAGCCAAAACATTTCAAGTGCTCCTCAACTGGCTTTAGATAAGCCAGTCCTTTAATAGTATATAAGTGCTTTGTTAATCATTCTAACGTCAATAAATCCGTTACAAACTATTCTTGTTGTCAGTCTTACATTTGTATCATATATCGTTATTAATATGATGTCGAGTCGATTTGATACCTGTTTATACTTTTATGCAGTCTGTTAGTGAAACATACAATTGAACAACAGGTGTACAGACTTATCATTAATTGGGGCATGGGTCCAGTCTATATAAATTGGATTAACCTTTCACAATTTTGTGTGGTTTGTGAGGAGATAGCGAGATAGAGAGAGACATAGAAAGATACAGAGAGAGATACAGAGAGAGATACAGAGAGAGATACAGAGAGATACAGAGAGATACAGATAGACATAGATAGACAGACAGACAGACAGACAGACAGACAGACAGACAGACAGACAGACAGATAGATAGATAGATAGATAGACAGACAGATAGATAGATAGATAGATAGACAGACAGACAGATAGACAGACAGATACAGAGAGAGATAGCGAGAGATAGTGAAATAGTGAGTGATAGTGAGTGATTGAGCGTTGCCTGTGATAGAGTGATTGTCCTGGTGAGTGATAGTGGGTGAGTAATTGAGGTGCGACTGTGTGTATTTGAGAGAGGCTGGTATTGTACGTTTGCGTGTATTTGTGACTTTGTTTGTTTGTCTTTGTTGTATTAATTTGTTTGTGTGTGAATACGTGAGGGTAAGTAGGTAGGGAGGAGTAGGCGCATAGGCGAGACAGGTGGAAGTAGGTGTTGTAGAAAGAGGGACAGAGAGTGTTGGAAAATGGATCCCAGAATTGTCCAAGAAATTCTGGATGTGAAAGTCCAACACCAGTATCCTGAGGGGTCAACAAAGAAAGAGAAATATGTGATGAAGAGGAGAGCTGACACCTTCAGGATAAAGGGTAAGGATGCATGCCATATGGACTCTAGAACACAATGATAATATGCTATGGTAAAACTAATACATCTAATATTATGACATATAAACACCAGATGGAGAACTGTACTACATCTGCAGGCGCAAAAAAAATAATGCTGAGCACCTTGCCAAAGTGGTCTCTTCTTCCGAAGAAGCAAACGAACTGTTTGAGGAGTTTCACTGCAGCAATATTGGTGGACACTGTGGAGTGGAGAAGACTCACTGTGCGATCATTGCTCGGTACTATTGGCCTGACATGGAGAATGACATACGCAAGTGGGTGAGTTGGTATCTTCAAAATAATGTGGTGGAATACACATTCAGGTTCAAAAGTAGAGGACAGAGGAGTGTAATGTGTATTTAAAAATTGTTGATGCTGTATGCGCAATCACCCTATCAGTTTAAAATATAATATAGCATATTTATTTGCACTACATATTTGTCATAACTTTGAAATTATGTTTGTCTGTTTCAGATTGCTCAGTGTCCACAGTGCCAGGCCAAGAGAGCCAACGTGAAAGAAAAGCTGGAGTACAGTCCGATAGAGGTAAAAATCAACAATGGCATACTGGTATTGTCAGTGTAGAAACACGTCAACAGTGATTTACTGTAATGCTCATGTCTTTTTTTACCCCCAGGTTACGGAGCCTTTTGAACTGGTTGGGATGGACTTAGTGGGTAAACTCACAGTAACTGATGGTGGCAACCAGTACATATGTGTAATGGTTGACTATTTCACCAAATGGGCAGAGGCCTACCCACTTAAGACTAAAACAGCAGAAGAGGTGACCAATTGTATCATTGATTTCTTTTACAAATTTGGTGCACCTCAAAGACTGCTAACAGACCAGGGCTCTGAGTTTTGCAACAAGGTATAGTGTTGATGCAGTATGAATCCCCAATATGTAACTGTAGTTGCTGTGCTAACCTGTTTGTCCTAATGATAATTTCAAGGTCAACTCTGGCCTGTGTGAGACGCTCAATATAAAAAGAAGCCTGTGCTCCGCGTACCACCCACAGACCAATGGCCTTGTGGAGAAATTAAATGGCACTATTCAGAGGTATTGCTTTTCAATATCTGATGGAATTCACGCTCTTCATAGAATAACAAACACATTTCCTAATGACTAATGATATGTTGCTTTATCATACATGAGAACCCATATGCTCTCCTGCTTCCTCATACCTATACTTGAATTCTGCATTTTAAGGTCGTTGAACAAAATGGTGGCTGGTCACCCCAAACGCTGGGACCAGGTGCTCCAGTCCACCATGTTCGCTCTTCGGACCAAAAAGCAGCTGACCACTAAATACAGCCCCTACTACTTAATGTATGGGAGGGAGGCTAGGTATCCTTCAGAGGTGCCAAAGGAGTACCTGGTAAGATGTTCTAATGTTGTCATCCTTTTCAAACGTTTTCATTTGGATCATCTGCCTTCTAAAATTCTAACTGTCATTTGTTGCAGGTCAAAGAAGAGAAAGTCAGCAGCCTGGTCGAAACGGAGGAGATCCATGAAGGCTTGAAAAAACAGGAGGCTGTATTCACAGAGGTGAAACTAAATATGAAAAGAAGCCAGGACAACGTCCGCAAAAGTAAAGTTAGAAAGGGCCAGGAGGACAACTTCCAAGTAGGGGATCAGGTGTTGCGGAGGAACGTGAGACAGGAGCAAAGGAAAGGGGGAAAGCTGGAGGATGACTGGTTGGGACCCTATATAATCATTGAACTAGAGGGGAAAAAGGCCATTGTTGGTAAGGGTGCAAAGAAGCTGCAGACCAATATTGACCATTTGACACATTATTTCCAGCCAGAGGAGAGGATCCCTGCCAAACTACAAAAGTTGTCCGATCCCTCTCCTCTGGCTGGTCCACAACACACAAACACACAGACACACATCCACAGCACACAAACACCCACCACACAAACACCCACCACACGAACACCACAAATGGCACCTCCATCCATGGACTGCGACGCCGAAATGGCACCAAAGAATCCTGAACTTTGTAAGTAAACAGACAGAAAGTACACTCCAAATGATGCATTTCACAAATAACTGCCATTGCTATATTTACAGTAATTCGACAAATATGGACAGGGAGGAGAAAGGACACGCTGTGGTGCAAGTTTGGGCCATATAAAGTCTACTCACAAAACGTAATGGACTTGGCCCCAGGGAAGTGGTTGGAGGGAGAGGTAAGTTACAAAACAAAAGAATATTGGACTGATATTTATTGAGATTGTATCACAAGTTATTTTTGTACTCTTAGATCGTCAATTCATATTTGACAATGGTGGGAAGGAAAGCTGGCGCTCTCCTGATAGACTCCTACCTGATGACGTCGCTCTGGGAGGGAACCCACAAAGGTTCTTTGAGAAGTGTGAGTAGGACTATATAGTAGGATGATTTCTTTTTTTGTACATAAGTAGGCCTATGTATTTTGTGTATATGTATGTTTGTTTGTCCATACACACAAATACATACTTATGTTAGTGTATACATTAGTTGTTGGAATTATAATATTTGTTTTTAGTTGGACCTGTTAAAACATGATGTGGCAGTTGGAGCAGTCTGCCACCACGGACACTGGACACTGATTGTAAGTAATCTTCAACGTAAACAGATCTAGACGGAACCATGACACTATCTGATGTAGGGGTTGGTTATAATTAGTATTTGCATTTCCATAGATCATGTACCTAAAGGAGAGGCGGTCCCTGTACTTGGACCCATTTGGGGCCACAGAAGCCCAGATGGCAAAATGCAAGGACGTAACAAGGTGAATGAAATGTCAGCTTTGATGTGTGCATTAGATAAATACATGTATTCATACACAATGGATCATCTTTTGGGAGCAAAAAAAAGGTCATTCAAGCATTTTTGTCCTTGAACAGGATTCAAGTGATCTTGAATAAAATGATTTGACTTGGGCATATGTTAAAAATGGCAAACTGTAATAAATGTGTGTTTTGTGTGTAGAGCATTGGTCCGCAAGAAGACTCCAGCAATAGGGAGATGGGCATGCGCAACCGTTGCTCACCCCAAGCAACAGGACTCGGCATCATGCGGGGTGTTTGTGTGCAAGGTAAACATTTGATTATATCTGTTGCTATTTGTCATTATTAAAAAATGCTCCAAATTATACTTATCGGACACTTTTTAGCTTGCAGAGCAGATATTGTCCGGCCAAACTGTTGACTACCCTGTTGACCAGAAGGGTGTGGCCATGTTGCGGCTGGACATGGCAATGTCTCTGGTGACAAATTCAGGTATACAGAGCTCTACCAGGTATACTTGAATGTGTCTATATTGCCATTAAACTACATTATCTTATTGTTTACAGATGACCTATCCCAGCTCTGCAGGGCTTGTGGGGAGCTCAGCTCGGGGGCTGACATTGATACGTGGGTATGTAGAGAAACTCATGTCCTGACCAACCTTCTGCTGGAAGACTGGGATGCACCTTGGATAGGTTACCTCAACATCACTGGGTGAACACTCACTATCACACAGCTATTGAAAATGTATAGTTTAATTCACCTAACTTGCATGTCTTTGCACTTTCGGTGGGCACTGGAGCAGCTGAAGGAACATACCACAGACTCCAAACAGAAAGGACCACAGCTAAGATGTTAACCCTATATCTGACACCCATTGCCATACTATGTAAAGAAATAATGTCTAAGGAAGTTAAAACGGCTTCATTTTACATCCTAATCAGGATGATTGATGTGAACCTGACAAAATGTTTGACAGTATTCTAAGGTATTTATCTTTTTCCCTGTCAGATTGAGTGCACCACCTGCATCATGTGGTATCATGTTGGATGCATGGGACTGCCCTCCACAGAGGAGGAGTATTTTTGCCCTGCATGCAAGTCCTGAGGAGGCTACAACCTGCCTCAGGAGCTGCTGATCCAGTTCTACTCTTTTTACTTTCAACTCTGTCTACCCATAATCCCCCCCCCCCCTCTCAATCAACTTCCTCTTGACTGCCTTTTCTGTTTATTTTATTTTACTATGTTCATTTGTTTGCCTGTCCTTGTTTGTCTACCCTCCATCATACTGTAAAAGGTCTCTGTGACCTTTTGACCTGTGCTGGACTATGGTGATTTGATCTATATGAATGCACCTGCCAATTGCCTGGTCAAGTTAGATGCTGCGTATCACAGTGCACTGAGATTTGTGACAAACTGTAAAGTATTAACCCATCACTGTACCCTGTATGCAAGGGCTGGTCTGCCTTCACTAACTGTACGGAGGCTCAGTCACTGGTACATTTTTATATACAAAGCCATGTTAGGGAAACTTCCATCCTACATCTGCTCCCTGATCTCACGGCGAATTGTAAGAGGCTACTGCCTGAGATCGCATGCTGTGGTTTTATTAAATGTGCCAACTGCTAGGACTGTCTTAGGGAAGATAGCATTTAGATGCGCAGCTCCACTGTCCTGGAATAGTCTGCAATTAAAATGGAAACTGAGCAATCTGGTGCCACTCAATGTTTTTAAAGCTCGGTTGGATGCTACTCAATCGGAAGCTGTTGGTACCTGTGCATGTGGATAGTTATGTAAATTGTAATCCCTGAAATGATACTGTATGATGTCCTTTTGTTGTTCTGTTTATGTTTTTAATGTTTCATGTGGAACCTACTTGAGCAGGTCTCCCTTGAAAAAGAGATCAATGATCTCAATGGGATACAACCTGGATAAATAAAGATTTGAAATGAAATGAAAGCGACTTTGAGTTGAAGAAAAGCAGTATATAAATATGTATTATTATTATTATGACTTTGCAATAATCCAGTCTGTTCTCTGTACATCCATCGCTGTGTGGTTTGGATCCCAACAGGACCGAAAAAGGCTATATTCCTTGTATGTGTACACATGCCAAATAAAGCTGATACTGAATCATTACTATCATTGTTGTTGTCTTTCCTTCTGTCACACTAATGAGTAAGTCTATCTACTATACAGAAGCAAAGCTTGCATTGCATATTAGAACATGAATTTGGCCACTGTTATTATAGTTGCAATATGTAAAATTAGCCCTTAGCACACCATAGGGGACGTGATGCCTATGCTGTAAAGTATTTTATTTTGATGAGTCTGTCGCAAGACAGAAAAGACAGCCAGTATTGCTAGAATATAAACCTTTTTTTAAATTGCATTCTGTTTCTAGCGCAACAGCTTTGATCCAGGTTTACATCCTATCAGCTTCTGCATTAGCAGACATAGCAACAGGAAATGGGGGGCCTATTTAAAAAGTTTGTGTTTAAAAATGTCTATATTGTGAGGCTAAATATTATATTATAGCATAATGTTGCATGGCAAATGTAACGACACACATGGCCTGATTTGCATATTGGAACTTTATGTGTGCACTAGAACACATTTATATGTACAATTAAAAGTTATCACAACATAATGTGGGCTCGCAGGCTGATAAACTAGGATATCTGATCTCGGTGGGTCTTAATGAGGCTTGATACAGACCTCAGTCAGTAGCCTATACTATTTGTAAGCAAATGCCTACTATAATATGTATATTATAAGTGTAGATACATTCGCTCACATAATAAATGATGGTCGGGTTGCATCTTTCTGGAACTTTTTAACAAGGTTATAATGCAATATATTAAAGTCTAGTGGTGTAACATTTTGAGTAGATCCGTGGCGCAATAGTAAAGCGCAGGGCCCCGAGTGATTTTTGCTCTTAGGACTCGGGTTTGAGTCCAGCATGAACTTTTTTGTTATTTTCATGTCGCTACACACTGAATATTACGTTTGAATAGAGGACTCCTAATATTGTTTGCCGAGACCAACATTAATGACCCATCAGCATTTTAAAGTCTAAGTATCCCTGCACATGCAGCAATGACATTTCTGCTGCTATCTTTGTAAAACGAGTTAACAGTCACATCTTATCTGGATGAGTGCTGCAGAATACTGTTTTTATAAGGGATAAATGTGTGTGTAGTCTTTCATATTAAACATGATCGCTGGTAGATAGCCACAGAAGTCTTAACACAGTTTAACCTGGGTGGATCACAGTTTCACATGGGCGGGTCCCAGTTCCCTGGGCGGATCGCCGTTTACCTGAGCGGGTCACAGTTTAACACAGATGAAGACTTCTCCAGCACGCTGCTTTCAAACTGTGAGTAAACACCGTGTGCTTCACTTGGAGGCTGTCTGAAGGTGTACACAGGTCTCAGATGGACTTAGTATCCCATTAGGAACGATATTCAGTGATAAATCGGGCAACAATAGCTGGTTTAAATGATGTATTGGAGCTCGCAATGTTTTGAACAGACATCCCCAGTCAACTCGTTTCTTTTTTTGTAGTCTCGCTGTTCGCGTCCGGATATCGCCATCGTAACCACAACCTCACACACTGGTACTGAATGTGCTTCAAAGTCTTCCTACCGAGCCAAATATACCAAAACATTTATGTAAACGACAGAAGAAGCGATCGAAATGTGTATTTCAGTCGAAGGCCACGCCCCTCACATCTGTGCCCCAGTTGATCGGGGAACCAGTTAATCCGGAACACCGGCCCCCGGGCCGTAGTTTGGACACCCCTGGTTTAAAGTGTTAATTAAGAGTAAAGGGAACAGACCTGCTCTGTGTATCCGAAGCTGAGGCTGTAAAACAGCGTCCAGTAGTTTCTGGAGTCTCTTGTTCTCCTCTTTTGAACGAGACAGCTCATCCTCGAGCTCTGCAATCGTTTTTTCAAACAGAGCAAATATCTCTTCAGCAGTGAGTCGCTGCTTCTTCAACGACAGCAGCATTTGGACTTTACTCATGTTTCCTAGATCACCTTTTCCTGCAAACTCCGTTAAACACACTGTTTCTTTCTCTCCATCAAACTCTCAATCTGACTAGTGTTGCCAACGTGTTTCCAGCTAGCATGCTAAGCTAGCTCCTATAGACCGAGGTAAACACTCCAGAAAAAAGAGCACACAGTCCATTCGGAGGTTTATCCAAACACACAGATGATGGATCAGTAGTGCTGGAGCTCAGGAACACAGAGAGAGAGAACCGTAGCGACGAGACGCCACCTGGACCCAGTGTGACTACCCGATCTGAATCCCTGCCCGATTTGCAATGCGCATGTGCGAGATGGCCTTCTTCTTCTTTTTTCTTTAATGGCGAATCGCTTCCACTTGGAGCATATATCGCCACCTACTGTTGATTTATTAAATGTTCATATTAAATCCTTGTCATCAGACCAGTGTTTTTGAGGAACTTGAAGATCAGCTTGTTAACTTCATTTCTTGATTTACTTTCGTATATTGACTTGAAATTCTTGTCCTTGATGTTATGTTGTTCCAGTGCAGTTTTCAGAATGAGTCTTTGTCTGTTATAATCCGGGCAGCTAAAAAATACATGATGTATTGTCTCTGGTTGTTGGCAACCATCACAATTGCCATTTGGATGTTTTCCAATCAGATGCATTGTTGAATTTAATCCAGAGTGACCCAATTTTATCCTGCTGTTAATGCTCTGTTCTCTTCTACTACTCCCCCAGGTGCTTCCCGTTCCTACTTCCCTTTGTATCTGGTATAAATGTCTTCCTTTAGTGTTACTGTCCCATAGTTTTTGCCATTGTTGCTTGATAACAACTTTTGTAACAGATTTGACTTCTGCTCTACTGATGGGTACCATCATATCAATCTGGTTTGCTTTCAAACCACATTTTGCCAGTTGATCCACTACCTCATTCCCTCTAATACCCACATGCGCTGGAACCCACACAAATTGAACAACAATTCCCAAATGAACTAACCTAAACATGATGTGTAAAATGTAATGTAAAATATCCTGACGACATTCTGAAGAGAAGTTGTTTATACTCTCCAGATCTGCGCTGGAGTCAGAGCAAATGACCACTCGCATTGGCTGTATTTCCTCTACCCACTGAAGTGCTAGTGAGATAGCCATCATCTCTACTGTGTATACTGCGATGTGATCACTTGTTCGCTTTCCCACTTTGACCTTTAATTCAGGAACATAAAATGCACAACAAGTTTGACCATTTTCTGGACTTTTGGATACATCAGTAAATATTTGTATATACTGCCGTGCGAGATGGTACGCCATATTGGACAACTACATACGGCACCCCAAATATGACACTTGACACAGTGGCGTTTGGCGAAGCAGAAAAGGGAAAACACAAAAAATAAATAATAATAATAATATTAATCTGAACGAGAGATGAGTCAGTTATTGTTATTACAACGTGACTCCACTATTAGTTAACAACTCCTTTAATTGGGTAAAGTACATTGTCAGAATAAGTGAGAAATGGATTTAACTTCTGTTAGACAGCTATCATACTGAAGAAATATTTACTGTGAATGTATGCAAAAATGTATGGCATTCATAATTGATATCTAATTACATTAACTGTGAATGTCTTTCATTTTATTTCAAATTCAATAAAATTACATAAAAGATTTTCCATAAAAAAGTTGATTCAAGAACAAATCTCTGTTATTAGATCAGTACTTTTCTTATATGACTATTATTGCAACATTTGAAAGGTCTTTACCAGGAATAATATTTGGAATTATATATATATAGCAAATTAGCAATGCAAATCGGGCAACCGTTTAAAGTGGACCTATCATGCTATATTTAAATGATATATTGTAGGGCCATTCTGTTTTCAAAATAACAAACAGATCATGCATTTTAGCCATGTCTCATTTCGCTCTATTTGCTGTTCTCCAGCTCTGTGTTTGCAGGGGGTTGATTCTGTGAGCTGCAGCTGACCACGCCCCCCTGCAGGAGAGGGGAGCGCGCTCTGATGAAGTCAGAAGAGGGGGAGAAAAATAGATCTCCGTCCTCCGTGTTTTATTATATTATTATAGGCCTATAAAGTCGTTATTCATTTGTTTTAAAGCTCAATAAATAACAAAGAAGACCTTTGACCGGCACTTTTCTAATTTTGTCCGGAAGATTTAAACTTTAACGGACATCTTGACCGGCGAAAGAAAACCTAACTGAAACTCTGCCGCCCGGTCCCCTCGTTCCTTGGAAGAGGCGGAGAGGTGGGTGTTTGTCATCTGCTGGTGGACTAACCGGAGAGAATTACAGTGCTTGACTCGACGGGGAGGGATTGCATTGAATTAAAGCAGCAGGAGCAAACGCTTGCCTCAGGGAGGGAGAAAAAAAGCCACAGCGGAGAATAAACAGAAGGGTAACCATGGTAACCCGGGAAGTCTTCTTCACTGCTTTTGAGGCAGACTACAGCGCCACTTACAGGCCTGGCATATGTACTACAGCGTCTCCAGCGCTTTCGAGCGGCAATGGCCGGCCGTGGCCCAACCCCACATTCCCCTGATAGGTGGAGAGTTGGCCCAATAGCCGTAGCGCCACCGTCCTGACGTCAGGACAGTGTTCAAATCTGGATCAGTTTTTATCAGATCCGTTGCAGCCCCTTTTTTAGAGATTTGGGTATGGAGGAAAATAGAGAGGGTTGTGTTTTCTGACACTTGGTGAGTTCCCTGGAACACCGGGGACACATATTCATGTATAAAAGACGTACAAAAGTGCATTTTGCATGATAGGTCCCCTTTAAGTTTAAAACTTGCGCATGCGCAGTGCATACTCCGTGGCGTGACACTCGCAGCGCAACGAGGCTCCCTCCTGTCAGATGGAGGGAGTAAATACAGGGGCAAGCTTTGGGACAAACTCCCCTCTCTCCGGCAGAAATTACATTTAAATACACATTTATGTATTTCATGGGACTTTTATTTCATAATACCACATTTATTTATTTCATGAGACTTTTATTTCATAATGCCACATTTATTTATTTCAGGAGACTTTTATTTCATAATGCCACATTTATTTATTTCAGGGGACTTTTATTTCATAATATGCGTGACTCCACCACGACTCCTTAACACCGCAGTACGTGGTGGAGTCACGAACTTTGCTACATTTACGTGTCGGCACCATGCACAACCCCAATGTAAAGTGAATGAGGCTCCTTTGTCGTGGTGCATTTCTACAATGTCCAGCCGTGAGCTTTTATTCTATAAAACGTTTTTAAAATCTACTTTATAGCTTGTAGTAACTCACGGGAGGCTTCTTTTATTTTATTTGTATTCATAATAATTTTTATTTTTCGTCAGAATGTATTATGGTGCATTAGTTACGAATCTTTGTTCTCAAAAAACAGTGCATTGTGTGTAATACAACTGTGATTTTTATTAAATTAGTTAGTTTTTAAGGAAGGCCAGAGCTTCAGCTGTGTCAAATAGATTATTCCCTTTAGTTAACGTTATTTAAAAGATAATTATATTCCTATTTGATCATGTCCCCTTTATTGTATTACGGACGCAGAGAGCAATGTGAGCGTCCATTCCCATTGGATAACGGAGGATTTTACACCCGGAACTAAGCATTCTCCTTACTGTCGATTGATTTTACAGTGATATCTGCACTACTCATCAACTCAAAAACACCAGATTATCGTTGTTAATTACACAACATTGATTGGTTTAAATTGTGTACAATGCTTTTGTAATTTTCCCCTTCGATTCGGAGAAACTAATATTTGTTCAGAGTTTAGGATGGCCGAAGACACTACACTACCCAGAATCCTCAGCTATTGTTCCGCTTTGCCTCAAGCTCTGTGATTGGTTGACTTCCAACTGCATTCCATATGAAAAAAAAAAACGTTTCGTAAAAGATAAAATCATACTTTATTCAGCAGTGTTTCCTTTACTCTTTGAAAGTCATCACATGAATGCATTGTAATGAATGGTTTGGCTGCATTAAACATTACACATCTGTCGTAGTTCTTTATTTATCTACAGAGATCGGGCCTCAGAATAGACCGGAAACTATTCTTTTACCGTTCTGTTTTAATTTCACAATAAAGTTAGTAGTAATAATTTGTTTTGATATTATTGTTTTTTATTAACTACTAGACCGCTGGGTCATGCTAAGACCATCTTTTCTGTGTTGCTGTGGGTTTTTTACATCGCTTTTGTGTTACAAATACCAAAACAATAACAGAATATATCCGTCGTAAACTAAACCAGAAACAGCAGTATATTTTATTTTGTTAAAGCTCCCATGTCATGCTTTTCCGGTTATTACCCGTCCCCTTGTGTGTTATGAAGGTTTTTATGCATGTAAACGGTGTGCAGAGTGAAAACCCTCAAAGTACACCCTGTAGCGAGTAAAACTCTAACACAGAAAATACCTCCCCAAAACGCCTCGTTGGAGATACGTCACTGCCCATTTGAGTCTTCCATTTAGTTTCGGGTACGGCATGATGTCATGCGGTACCCGGAACGAAATGGACCAATCCCGAAGAGCTATGGCCACACCCAGCGGCGCTGGCCGCACCCTCTGCCAGCCTAACATTTACTGTTGGAAGCTCTGGTTCAGTTCACAATCGATCCAGTCATGCCAATGCCAAGGACCTGTTTCCTGAAATGTGAGGAGAAATCTGAGCTGTTTGTCCTACCGAGGGAAGAACCACGACGAAGTCAGTGGTTGAAATTTATTTTTAACACTGTTCCTTCAGAGGTTCGAAGAACCGGCATTTCACAGACGAAAGCTTCCAAAACATTGCCCAGTTTGAGGCCGGATATGCACAGCATTTGAAACTGAAGGACGATGCTATTCCTAGTTTGTTTGGACCGTTTGGAGCAGGGGAAGATTCGGGTACACAACCTGTAAGTTTGCATTGTTATTTGTGTATTTATCAAACAAGGTATCTACCACGACTGTTTAAATGTGTAAACATGTTTCGGACTGCTAAGCCAGTGCTAACTGTGCTAACTAAGTTGCTAGCGTTTCCATATCAACTCTAATATCAGCAGATGGCCTTACATACATGTATCTCATAGCAGGAGAATGTCTGCATTCACACATGAAATACTCATAGACAGTATACTCCGGGTGATTTGCCGTACGGTCAATCGCGAAACGTAATTACATTATAGCTGGCGTAGCGTGTATGCTACCGAGCTAAACAACAAGGCTACTAAGAGCTCGACATGAGTTTGCTCGGAAAAACTTTTTTTTTATGCCAGCTACAATGAATGTAGCAGACTACCCATATAAGATTGCAATTGTAAACATGTGCTTGATAGCCTAATATGAACCACTATCTGTTGTTCATAGTATAGTATAGCATATTGAACAACTAGCAAACGTAGATTAGCATTGTAATCCAGCTGGCAAGCTGACGAACATCAAACAACTAAGTTATTTCACACTTCCAGCAGAGACAACGGGGAAATCCCCTCTCTTTGCCCGCTCACAGAGCCCCAAAGGACTGTACATTACAGTTAGCTTTCCTCCGACGCTGATAGCATGTATAGCTAACGAGGCTAGCTATACATGCTAGCGGGAAACATTGTATGACCGAACGTCGCAGACAACCCGTATAAGATTGCAATTATAAACACGTTATTGCTAGCCTAATATGAACCACTAGCTTTTGTTCATAGTAGTTTTATTACTCTACATTATAGTTGCCGTTCCTCCGAGCTAGCGTTCATATCCTGTTAGCTACCAAAGTAAACAAAGCTAGGTTAGCATATTAGCTGGCAAGCTTACTCCACACTCCTACCACAACTACTACTAACAAATCTAAAACAACTAAGTTTCTCTAATATTTTGTGATTTGCATTTGATTTCGTCCAGCCAGATCCTGCCGGACAATACATGACGGGACTACCACACTGATGCATCGTCTGAAAAAGCCCCGGCTGCTATAGGCAAGATGCCGACAACGGGGAGGAATTGATGATATACCGTGTATATATGTATATTTATGTTCATTTTGTACATTTCTAAAAATAAAGTTTAATGGAAATACTTAGTAGGCCTATCCTTTCTTCCCTGAATTATTTGCTCCTATAACATAGCATTCATATATAGCAAACCATGATTTGATTTCTCATCAAATAGTAGTAGTTTATTACAGGTAAAAATAACTTACTCTTTGTTATGACCGGCTCGTAGGCCACAACGGAAAGACAAGGAGACATACACGAGTTTACAAAACCACGGCACATTTATTGTGGTAAATGCAGAGATAGGTGGTCGAGGGGAGAGGATCGCCGAGTTCCTCCTTCTGCAGCCGCTTTGGAGAGAGACAGGGAACGCCGTGTGACTCCGGGCAGCTGGGCTTAATAGCACCTTGGCTCCGGCCAGGTGTCCGTGATCGCGCTGATTAGCCTCTTCAGCTCCACCCCATCGTAAGACCTGCAACACACCTGCACAAAGGCCCTGGGGCCGTCACACTATTCTATAACAACAGTTGTAGGTACAGTTCAGTTAGTTAGCGTATAAAATATACGGCTGTACCGACGCCATTATAAGACTGATGTTCCGAGAGCGAGCCGAAAAAAGCACTGTTAGACATGGGCGGAGCCTCTCTGGTGGTTGACTAATCAGAACAGAGTGGCCGAGCTGACCAATCGGAGCACACTCGGCTCACAGGGAGGGGGGGCAAGAGCTCCAACGAGTCGTTTAGTGGAGAGAGTGAATACTGCTGAATACACATACTTTACAGAGATGCTGTATGCGAAACCAATGTGAGTTTGGAAAATTGCACAGTATAAATCTATTTTAGTATACCTCAACAATGTAATTATGATCAGTGGAAATGGCCATGACATGGGCCCTTTAACACTGTAAACTTGACAGCTTTTTAACCCAAACCACCTACTGGTTAAAGCACGTTATTACACATTTAGAGTAATTGCAATGCAGGTAGATTGTGTTGCTTTTTTAATGACTGTTTAAAAATGCCTTTTTCTTAATGTCTTTCATTTTTGTAAAGCACTTTTTAATGTGTTATATTTGATGAAAACATTTAAATATTAAGAGTACATACTCTTAATATAGTGGGAAAGTGGAAGGTCAATGATATAAATAATATAGAATAGAAAATATCAAGAAGATACTGTAAGTGATCTCTACAATAAAACAGTTTAGTGCCTGATAGGAGGATGTGCAAAACAGACAAACTAATATGGCTTTATTTAAACATTAAAGAATACTTTAGGTTAAGGTCTTCTTTTAAATAAGAAAAAAGCTTTGGGGGTATCTACAGATATTAAGCCTGTACTTAACGTCTAATATATTGCATGGTTTGTTTTGGAACTTGACAATCAACTTTCCTGCAATGTTAACTATGTTGAAGCACTTATTTGAACTGATATTATACATATTAATTATACTCTTATAAGATGTTGGAGGAGCCTGTGACCTAAGGGGGGGGGGAGGGGGGTAGGACACGTTCGATTCCTGTTTTGGATAGTGTGCCGTCGATGGGTTTCATTCCATTTCAAAGTGCTTTTTGACGCCCCGTGTAAACTTTGCGCACTGCCACTCCAACATCCAATCACAGAGCTTGAGGACTGATCACGGGGTATAAAGCCGTTGCAAACAAATTATGTTGAAAAAAGACGAGGTTTAAAAGGTAAATAAGAGTGGGAAAGTTAGAGCCAACGGAGCACGCGTCTATTCAGCACACCCCATACCGGAAGTCTATTAAATAATCTTTAAAAATGTATTTTAACATTCTGGTAAAGTGCATTTAAGTGATGACCCTGATTATTGCTACTATCTCTGCTTTATCACTGCTTTTATGGATGTGTTCTTATTTATGTACTGCAGTGAGAGAAGCCAACAGAATTTCGTTACACTGATGTGTGATGACAATAAAGATATTCTATTCTATTCTAACGTATCACATGTAACGGCATTAGGTCATCAGGATACAAAATAGGCAAATGTGTTCCCTTACAGTTACAGAAGCAAAAACAATCAGATAACAGGTATATTTATGTAAAAGAGCGCTCATTAACAGGATAGCAATGATACAAAAACATTTACAAATAAAGAACAATACATCAAATCACCCTATATCTGTATATGGAAACTTGGAGCCCTCAATCCACAATGAAATGGTTCATCAACAGTCAGTGGTTAACGTATACATCAGAAAATCAGTATGACAAAAACATTAAACATATTGTCCACTTATGTTGATAAAGATAGAGTTCGTTTAAGTCTTATATGAATGTTGTGCAACAATGTTGATCCAGTAAGGCAGATTTTTCTCATGTGTGAACTGTCATAAGACTTATTCATTGTCCTCTCCATCAGCTACTGTGTGTTCAGCTGAGCTGCTGATTGGAGGCTCTGCCTCTCTGTTATCCTCAGTTTGAATTTCATTAAGCTTTGATGACTGACGACCAACACACTTGTGTCTTTTGATACAATTACGCCATTTAAATCTTTTGTCACAAACATTGCAGCTGTATATTTCCTCTCCTGTGTGGATTCTCATGTGTCTCTTTAAATGTTCACTCCGTGAAAAACCTTTCTTACAGACTGAGCAGCTGTGTGGTTTCTCTCCTGTGTGGACTCTCATGTGTATCTTTAAATGTCCACTCAGTGAAAATCCTTTCTTACGGACTGAGCAGCTGTGTGGTTTCTCTCCTGTGTGGATTCTCATGTGTATCTTTAAACTTCCACTCTGTGAAAAAGCTTTCTTACAGACTGAGCAGCTAAAGGGTTTCTCTGCTGTGTGGACTCTCATGTGTATATTTAAATGTCCACTCTGTGAAAAAGCTTTCTTACAAACTGAGCAGCTAAAGGGTTTCTCTGCTGTGTGGACTCTCATGTGTCTCTTTAAATTTCCACTCAGTGAAAAAGCTTTCTTACAGACTGAGCAGCTGAATGGTTTCTTTTCAGCACTACATCGTGGATCACTGACAGATTCATGTCTATTTTTCAGTGAGTTTGAGCCTGATGCAGGTTCTCTGGTCTCCTTCCAATCAGCACTGTCTTCAGTGTCAGGTTCAGAAGTGTCTCCGGTGTCAGGTTCAGAAGAGTCTTCAGTGTCAGGTTCAGAAGAGTCTTCAGTGTCAGGTTCAGAAGAGTCTCCAGTGTCGTCCTCAGTCTTTGGTTGTAAACTGCTCTCTGGATCTGAGTTCCTGGCTGGTTCTGGTCCTCGACAGTCCTCTCCATCAGCTTCTGTTTCCATGTGTTCAGTTTGTCTTTGATGAGGCTGTGAGGACTGAGGTTTCTCTTCATCATCTTCACTCTTCACAGGGTCAGGAGTGAAAGTGGACTTGGTGATATCAGCCTCCTCCAGCTCCTGAAGCTGCTCTCCCTCCTGACTGATCCAGAGTTCCTCCTGTTCCTGCTTAATGTGTGGGGGGGGGCTCTGGGTCCTCCTGGTCCAGACTGGTGCTCCACTCCTGCTGGTCAGGGATAACCTCTTCTTTAACCACCACCAGCAGCTGGACGTCTGCAGGAAACAGGAAACACACAGTCAGAAAAATCTGTTAAGTGTTAGCATTTAAAAATCTAATCACCATTAAAACGGGAGACATTTTCAGCCCTAATAATGCCTTTGTTTTTATACTTTAATATTATCTTTCTTAGTCCCACCTATTGTGTATTTTTGTTGGCTCAATTCACCTCACGTAGCCCAGCCCCATTCCACTTCCAGTTAAAAATGAAAAAGGGTTATTTCTTCTGGTGTAGCACTAGCTGCAATGTAAACAATGAATTGTATTTGGGATCAATCTACACTACGCCTATAGAATGATAATACTAAAAATATATTGTAGGGCCATACCTATACAAAACATGACTGTGAAGTTTTTTGCTTAAAATACCAAACAGATCACCCATTGTAGCCATGCCTCATACCCCTCTATTCCAGCCCTGTTCCAAAAAGGCTGATTCTGTGACCGTAGCTTTAAATGGAACAGCTGCTGCTACCCACGCCCCTTTGTAGCGTCACGCAGCTTTCCCCTGCTAAGAGAGTTTTCTACCTGGAGAAACTCAGCTAAAAGCTGCCGTGATTAAATGCCATATTATGTTCCAAACTACTTCAAGCATTATTTCTGAAACAGTAGGAGCTCAAACCTTTCTCTCTCGCAGGGTTTACCGCAAGGACATTACGTTACACATATTCTCTCCAGTAGCCTACAGCATTAGCTCTGAGTGTTAGCATGCTTGCTAATGTAAATACAGACCATATTACTGTCTTGTAATTATTAGCAGAGAAAATGTAATGTTTGTACAACTATATACAATTAATTCTACCAATCTCGGTGGGAACCGGATTATGGGGGGGCTCGATAATATTTCCAATTACACAAGGGGGGCCTGACTTAAAACGGTTGGGAACTACTGAGCTAGACGACTGTATACGGAGACGATAGGTTTGGACGTGTCACGTGTGCCGGAGACGATAGGTTGGGATGTGGCACGTGTGCCGGAAACGATAGGTTGGGACGTGTCACGTGTGCCGGAGACAATAGATTGGGACGTGTCACGTGTGCCACATTTCACCAATGACGTCATAGGAGCCAAATCCTGGATCTGCTCGTTTGCAGAGATGTGGGTAAGGAGGAAAAGAGAGAGGGTTGTATTTTCTGAATATTTGAGAGTCTCCTTACACACCGGGGACACATATTTATGTATAAAAGACATCAAAAAGTGCATTTTGCATACTAGGTCCCCTTTAACCTGTTACGCACGGCCCCCCCGGTACCGGGCGGATAAACGCGTCATTTGCAGGAAACAACGTCTAAGGAATCTTAATATTTAATAAAACTATGAATGTTTTATATCCATGTAACGGGAAGAAACTCAGCTAACTGATCTTTTTAATTTGTTTTCTCCAAAAAAAAAACACAATGCTAACACTCAGCCTCTGAATTAACCACGAGCGAAAATATTTAACCTAAAACGGCACTTATAACTCCCTTATTACTTATCCTAGATGCACAGCCAACCACTCGTTTTTGGTGTCCTGGAGACACTGAATCTCGTGGTGCCCTCCTCAATACTCAGTGATAAACAATTGCGACGCTATAAACAAAAGCGTACATCATAACATGTGGAGCTAAGTAGCTAGAAACGCTAACATGGCTTACCTTGGTCAAAACTGGTCTTCAATGGCATTAAAACGATAAAAAAACGATGCTGCAGTTAATCCATAGGTTCATCCAATGTATCTGTGCCCTCTTTGAAATTATTTCTGTTAATCCATAAGCAATAAAACTGCTTTTTAGTTTCCAAATCCCAGAGGGAGAGATCCCTCCACTCTGCTTTAGATTTCCATGCGCGCAGCCCCCACCTTTTCTCTTTACATTGAGTGTGTATGTGGGCCTCCCCCTTCGATTTTATTGGCTCTAACGGTCAGAAGGAGGTGTCAACCATCAAAATCGAGCAAGGGGGGCCAGAGATATGAAAAAAAAAACATTTTCACCCAAAACACCTCAGAGGTGGGGTGGTTTTGGCTAAACCTCTCTAAAAAGGTCAAATGTCACTTGTTTTGCATCAATCTTGATACAGGGTACTTATTTTATGTTGTACTTTGGATTCCTAAAGCTTTTAGTCTACTAACCCATCATCCAAGGGTAGTTTTCACTATCTGTAAAAAATTATTTTTGGACGGACACTATAATTTACAGTTTTTTACTATGTAAAATCTGAATTTTCTTTAAAATAAAAAACATTTATATTGATTCTGACACTTCTCCATCCAACTCACAGATGTAACCTTGCTTTGATAAAAGAAATTATTCATATAACCCTTTTAGAAGTTAGTTTGTAGTCATTTGTTTTGGGCATGTCATTTTCGAGCCTGAAACATGAAAAACAGGCTTGGTGCTTAACAGGTTAAACTGTTAAGCACCAAGCCTGTTTTTCAGGCCATATCTTTACCAAATTACCATATCTTCCCTTTTATTGGGTTAAGTACATTGTCAGAATAAGTGAGAAATGGATTTAACTTCTGTTAGACAGCTATCATACTGAATACATATTGTGAATGTATGCAAAAATGTATGGCATTCATAATTTATATCTAATTACATTAACTGTGAATGTCTTTCATTTTATTTCTAATTAAATAAAATTACATAAAAGATTTTGCATAAAAAGGTTAATTCAAGAACAAATCTCTGTTATTAGATCAGTACTTTTCTTATATTACTATTATTGCTACATTTGAAAGGTCGTTACCAGCTTTTGAATTATTAATATATATATATATATATATATATATATATATATATAGCAATGCAAATCGGGCAACCGTTTAAGTTTAAAACTCGCGCATGCGCAGTGCATACTCCGTGGAGTGACACTCGCAGCGCAACGAGGCTCCCTCCTGTCAGATGGAGGGAGTAAATACAGGGGCAAGCTTTGGGACAAACTCCCCTCTCTCCGGCAGAAACAGGAAATGCCATAAGTGTACACTACAGTTTACCTGTTTCTGACTAAAAACATCAGCCACTACTCCAGGGGCGGACTGGGACTAAAATTCAGCCCTGGAATCTGACCCAGACCAGCCACATTCGGGGGGTGGGGGGCGGTGGCATCAGAATTTTTTTTACAATAGCCTACTATTTATGAAGTTCAAGGCAGGGGCGGCGGGTACTGTAGGCTAGGGAAGGCTAAGCCTTAAATATTTGTGTCACTGCATCCTGGTAAAATAAAAATATAATGTATAATGTTTGTGTCTTTGACATTAGCGCTGCTCAGCAGCCACCTGTGCCCTGTACTACGAAGCCAGTTCAACAGACCCTGGATATGTTTGAGTTATCTTAACTAACCCTACGACGCTGGTTATCAACTCGGTAAATCAAGCCAGGGTTTCTCTCTCCAGCTGAGAGCACGTGAAAGGGGCGGGGTTAGCGACATTTTACCGTCACAAACAGGGACAAGTGTTGGCTACTGACAGCGCGGCATCATACTTCATTAATGAAAAGTAAACTAATATTAGACAAATATGAACTTTAAACATCCATGACTTAAACATATAATCCAGGAGCCACATAGTTGCACCTGCAAGGTGAATATATAACAACAGGTTAAAAAATAAATAAACTAGGCTACCGAGTGTTTGAATGCGTACAACAGTTTTATGATATCACTGCCCCATAAGACACGAGTGGATCTGACTTTAATTACATTTGAGTTGAGTGTTTCGCCAACCTAATGTGTTGCTTAAAATAATACTTCTGCATACAGTATATGTGACAATGTAAGTGTTGCACGGCCAGATACGGCTCGAGAAGCTGACTCAGATAAGGAAATATTGTGATATTATATGATCGATGATCTGATTGATGATCAAATCAAATCAAATCAGGTTTTATTTATATAGCACATTTAAAAGCGATTTTTGGTCGAGCCAAAGTGCTGTACATGTAATAAAAACACATTACTACAAATCACAATAAACGACAATAAATTACAACAGATATATCTTAAAAACAAAATAAAAATAAAACACACGGAAAAGTCAGGAGTCGTGCTCCGCTCTAACTAGAAAGCCAGAGAGAAGAAGTGTGTTTTTAGTTTAGATTTAAAAACCCCTAGGGTCTGGGCCGACCTCACATGGAGGGGCAGAGTGTTCCAGAGCCTAGGGCCAGCTGCTGCGAAGGCTCGGTGCCCTCGGGTTTTTAGCCTGGTCTTGGGCACTACCAGCAGCAGCTGGTCAGCAGACCTTAAAGCTCTGGCTGGGGTGTAGCGCTGGAGCAGTTCAGCTATATAGGCCGAAGCCAGCCCATTTAGTGCTTTAAAAACAAATAAAAGGATTTTAAAATCAATTCTGAACCGAACTGGAAGCCAGTGTAGTGAGGCCAGAATAGGGGTGATGTGGTCGCGCTTTTTGTGGCCAGTCAGCAGACGTGCAGCAGCGTTTTGGACTAGCTGTAAGCGTTTAATTGAGGCCTGGTCCATACCCACATACAGAGCGTTACAATAGTCCAGTCTCGAGGTTACAAAGGCGTTAATAACCCTTTCTAAGTCATTAAAAGATAAATACGACTTGGTTTTGGCCAATAGTCTTATTTTAAAAAAGCAGGATTTTACTACGGTGCTGACCTGCTTGTCGAATTTAAAAGTGTCAGTGAAGGTCACTCCAAGGTTCATGACTGAGGGGAGGATGTTTTTTTTTATAGAGCCCAGAATATCAACCGGAGAGGCTGGAGGTTGCGGTCCAAAAAAGATGACCTCGGTCTTGCTCTCGTTGAGGTTGAGGAAGTTTTTGCTCAGCCAGGATTTTATCTCTGCTAAGCAGTCCATCAACTGCTGTAGTGAGTGTGTGACATTTGCTTTGAGAAGCAGATAGATCTGTACATCGTCGGCGTAGCAGTGGAAGGGAATGTTATGTTTTGTGAGTATTGAACCTAGGGGCAGTATGTACAGTAGAAAAAGGATGGGGCCCAGAATCGAGCCTTGGGGAACCCCACAGGTAAGAGGGGCTTTGGCAGAGGAGAAGGCACCTAGCTGTACCGAGAAGCTACGGTCTGTCAGGTAGGACCTGAACCATGCAAGGGCAGAGCCTGTGATGCCAGCGGACTGTTCAAGCCGTGACAGCAGGATGCTATGGTCCACAGTGTCAAAGGCAGCTGTCAGGTCTAACAGCACCAAGACAGCTGGGCTACCTGAGTCGGCGGCTACGAGCAGATCATTAAAAACTCTTAAAAGGGCTGTTTCAGTGCTGTGCATGGGTTTAAAGCCAGACTGAAACTTTTCATGGATTCCATGGATGGTTAAAAAAGACTGCAGCTGGGCGTAGACTACTCGCTCCAGGGCTTTTGATAAAAAAGGTAGCTGGGAAATGGGCCTAAAATTTGCGAGAATGGAGGGGTCGAGATTTTTCTTTTTAAGGAGTGGCTTAACCACGGCATGTTTGAAGGCAGCTGGGACACATCCTGAGGTAAGAGAGGTGTTTAAAAGTAATAAAATACTTGCTCCAACTGAATCAAAAACATCTCTGAGAAGGCGAGAGGGAATGCTGTCTGAGGTGCAGTTTGTCGGCCGCAGGTGCTTGACCACATCCGAGAGAGAAGAGAGGGATACAGGCTCAAAGTGGTCGAGGACAGTAGGGCACAGAAAAGGAGCAGGATCTGGGGTAGCACTAATGTGGGCTAGCCTAAGAGCAGATACCTTTTCAATAAAAAATGTAAGAAACTTATCACAGAGAGTAGTCGATGGGACAATAGAAGAAACATCACAGGGATTAATGATAGAGTTGAGGACATTAAAAAGAACCTGAGGTTTATGGCTGTTTTTGGAGATTAACAGAGAAATGTGCTCTGTTTTGGCTGCTTTGACTGCTGTCTGGTAGTCAGAAAGGCAAGCACGAAGGATTTCTAGGGAGACATGGAGTTTATCCTTTTTCCATTTTCTCTCTGCACGCCTGCAAGCGCGTCTGAGAGCACGAGTACAGTCATTGAGCCACGGCTCTGATAGAACTTTGGTGCGTCTAAGCGTAAAAGGAGCAACAGAATCCAGTATTAGTGTGCATGTCGAATCAAATATGGAGATAAGCTCATCAGCATTAAAAGCACAGTTCACATCTAATTTACAGATCGGAGAAGCATTAAAAACATCAGAGAACTGTGAGGCAGTCAAGGGGTTAATCGAACGCAGACGACGCGCCGGGGCACGTGATTCGACTCCTGCGGAAGGGATGTAGGTTGTAAACAGAACCGGTAAATGGTCTGAGATACGCGTTGCTGCACATATTTCATCCACAGATACAGACAGTCCAAACGATAATACTAAGTCCAAAGTGTGTCCTTTTTCGTGTGTTGGGCCAGCCACGGACTGAACGAGACCAAAAGAATCAAGGAGATTTAAAAAGTCCCTAACCAGAGGTTTGGACTCGCAACACACATGGACATTGAAGTCTCCGGAGATCAAAACACGATCATATTTCACCATGATCCCGGACAGAAAGTCAGAAAAGTCATTTATGAAATCCTTATTACACTTTGGCGGACGATACACGACTGCGCAGAGTATAGGCGAGGCCGGGTTCAGTTCACAAAGCTGCAACTCAAAGCTGGCATAGCTAGATACAGGGTGAAGCAATCGGCATTGGAGGCTAGCTCTAAACACTGATGCTATGCCCCCACCATGGCCAGTGGCACGGGGGGAGCTGAAGAATGTACAGTCAGGAGGAAGAAGTTCAGAGAACGGTGTATACTCGCCAGCGTGGACCCAGGTCTCCGTCAGGAACATAAAATTCAGTTCACGAGAGGTGAAGAAGTCGTTTAGATAGATAGATAGATAGATAGATCGTACTTTATTGATCCCAAATTGGGAAATTGTTTTTGTTACAGCAGCATAAAAGGCATTTTACAATAAAACAAAATATACAAGAGTAGAAATAAAATAAAATAAAATATAAAATATAAAATATACATGTCGAAATAGAAAATATACATGCAGATATTATATATATATACAAATATATATATATTCAAAATATATGGAATTATGGAGTATTAAATATGAAACAGATTATGTATGAGTAAAATGTACAACGTGGTTTTATTTCTAGAGAAACTATGGAGCAGAGAGTTCTCTTCCAGCCAGAGGTGATTTATTGTACAGTGTTATGGCAGTGGGCAGGAATGTTTTCCAGTATCTGTCCTTGTGGCAGGGGAGCTGCAGCAGTCTGTTGGAGAAGGAGCTCCGTTGACTGTCCAGCTGCAGGTGGAGAGGATGGGTGGGGTTATCCATGATGGACAACAGCCTGTTCAGTGTCCTCCTCTCCACCACAGCTTCAAAGGGGTCCAGCTTGATGCCGATGACAGACCCAGCTTTCCTGATCAGTTTATTGATCCTGCTGGTGTCACCGGCTCTGATGCTGCCCCCCAGCAGACCGCAGCAAAGAAGAGTGCACTAGCCACAACAGACTGATAGAAGATCTCCAGCATCGTACTGCATACGTTGAAGGATCTCAGCTTCCTCAGAAAATAGAGTCGGCTCATCCCCTTCTTGTACACAGCGTCAGTGTTGATCCTCCAGTTCAGTCCATTGTCTAAGTGCACTCCCAGGTACTTGTAGACCTCCACAACTGCCACATCCCCTCCTAGAATGCACAAGGGCAGAGGAGGAGATGTCCTCTTCCTCCTGAAATCAATGACCATCTCTCTGGTCTTGGCCACATTCAAAAGCAGATGATTTCTTCCAGTCCACTCAACAAAATCACCCACCAGCGCTCTGTACTCCTCCTCCCGTCCATCCCTTATACACCCTACCACTGCAGAGTCATCCGAAAACTTCTGCAGGTGGCATGACTCTGAGTTGTATAGAAAGTCAGAGGTGTATAAGGTGAACAGGAAAGGAGACAGCACAGTCCCCTGTGGGGCTCCAATACTACCAACCACCACATCAGACAGCACACTGCCCAGCCGGACGTACTGTGGTCTGTCCGTGAGGTAGTTGGTAATCCAGGAGATGGTGGACGAGTTTACCCTCATAGCCTGGAGCTTGTCACTCAGTAGCCGAGGCTGGATCGTGTTGAATGCACTGGAGAAATCAAAAAAGGTGATTCTCACAGTGCAACCCGATTCATTCAGGTATGAGTGAGCACGCTGCAGCAGGTAAATAATGGCATCGTCCACCCCCAGGTGAGGCTGGTAGGCAAATTGCAGAGGGTCAAGGAATGATCTCACCTGCGGTCTGAGATGGGCCAAGACCAGTCTCTCAAGCACCTTCATCACATGAGATGTGAGTGCTACAGGGCGATAGTCATTGAGCCCAGAAGGAGTTGTCTTTTTAGGGACCGGAACAACGCAGGATGTCTTCCACAGCACCGGGATGGTCTCCAGGTGCAGGCTCAGGTTGAAGAGATACTGGAGAACAGGAGCCAGCTGGCGTGCACAGGTCCTCAGGACCCTGGGGCTGATACCATCAGGGCCAGCAGCCTTGCCTTGGTGGAGTTTTTCCATCTGACTCTGGACCTGTCCTGTGCTCACAGTGAAGCGGGGGGTGGGGGCTTGATGGCAGGGGGGATAGAGGGGGGGGGGGGGGGTCTGAGGCAAGATGAGCAGAGGGGGGGGGGGGGGTCAGCGGCAATGTGAGCAGAGGGGGGGTGCAGAAGCCAGGCTGGGTGGTGGAGGAGAGGTGTGAAGTGTAGGTGGTGAGCAGAGGGGGGATGTTGACGCCAGGCTGAGAGGAGGAGGTGAGGTGAGAAGTGGAGGTGGAGGAGACAGCAGCGGGCGGAGAGCTAAACCTATTGAAGAAGGTGTTCAGCTCGTTGGCCCTCTCCAGGGTGTCAGTCTGTCTCTCCCTTTGAAGCCAGTGATAGCCTTCATCCCAGCCCAGACATCCCTGCTATTGTTCTGCTGGAGCTTAGGCGCCGTTTACACGAGGAGAAAACTGCTTGTATCTGCATAGTTTCGCGTGCGTATAGCCCTATTATTTACACGAGGCCGATAGAAACTGACCCCACAAACGATAACGGGTCCCAAGGTGGATAGATTTGCAAACGAAACGCTCTGGGGGGTCAACCGAGTCCGTGTAATCACCTCTATACGAATATTTCCTGAAAAAATAGCGAAAAAAAAAAAAAAATAGCACCTCTCCTGCTCACTGCTGTAGCAACCATCAAAAATAGCTGTGTTAATTAAACGCACAAGGGGTTCTTGAATGAAATAATATTATAAAAGGCAAACCAGAATTGTTAACGCCCAATATACTCCTTAAACAAAATAAACAGAGTCAGATTTCATGCATTGATCCATTATATTGACAAAGGTGCATCTCACCCGGTGTTTGTAGAGAATATCTCTCTTTCTGAGCCGTCCTCTCGATGCAATATCCACAGAGACGTGCTTCTTGGTTTCTTTCAGTTAACTTCCCCGTTGCATTTATCCATATGCTGAGGAAATGACTATATCCCGCTGAATACCAGCAATCGCCACACACACTGACTTCCTCCTGTCAGTAGCTACTGCTAGTGCTACTGCTACTGACCATGCTACAGATATTAGTGCAAAAATATACAGCTCCTCTACCACAACCATCAGCAACAACAGATTCGGTTTCTTTCAGTTTCTTTCAGTTTCAGTTTCAGGGCTTAAACAGAAGGGTAACCATGGCAACATTGCTGCGGGGCTGCTCCAGGCTGCTCTTCTTCGCGGCTTTTGGTGTATTTTGGCAGAAGTTACAGCGCCACTTACAGTCCCAGCATATGTACTACAGCGTTTCCAGCGGCCTCGTTTAAACAGACACGTTAAATGAAACAAATGCATGTGAACGGAAGACTTTTTTGAATACGCATACTGTGCATAAACGCAAACGGTCCCGTGTGAGCGGGGCCTTAGTCTCCAGCTTCTTCCTGTAAGAATCTCTGCCCCTCCTCAAATTGTCTCTCAGCTCATGCTGGATACTCTTCAGCATTGATTTGTCCCCAGACTTAAAAGCTTCCTTTTTCTTATTTAAAAGAGTTTTCAGGTCACTAGTAATCCAGGGTTTATTGTTGGGGAAACAGTTGACAGTTTTAGCCGGTAATATTGTTTGTTCACAGAAGTTGATGTATTCTGTGATGCAGTCAGTCATATTATTGATGTCCTCTCCATGTGGCACACAAAGCACGTCCCAGTCAGTGGTCTCGAAGCAGTCCTGTAGAGCCTCATTAGCCCCTGGAGTCCATTTCCTCACAGTCCTGGTGGATACAGGCTGCCTCTACACCAGAGGGACATATTTAGGAGCCAAAAAGACGAGGTTGTGGTCAGATCTGCCCAGGGGGGGGAGGGCAGTGGCACAATATGCATTCTTGGTATTTGCATATAGAAGATCCAGAGTATTATTTCCCCTGGTGGGGCATTTCACATACTGAGTGAATGTAGGCAGAGATTTGTCCAGTTTTGCACGGTTAAAATCCCCAGTTATTGTTATGAATGCATTTGGGTGAAGAGTTTGGAGTTTGGCCACAGAGGAGTGAATGACGTCACCAGCCACCTCCGCGTCCGCATTCGGTGGAATATAGACAGCAACTACGATGACAGAATAAAGTTCTCTAGGCAGATAAAATGGACGTAATCCCACAGCTAGCATTTCAATGTCCGGGCTACAGAAACGCTCCTTCACAGTAACATGTCCAGGATTACACCATCGTTCGTTCACATACAGTGCAATCCCTCCTCCTTTCTTTTTACCGCTCAGAATAACGTCCCTGTCCGCCCGAACACTCGTGAAGCCAGGAAGAGCCGTGTTATTATCCGGGATGAGCGAGTGCAACCAAGTCTCGGTAAAACACATGATGCTACACTCACGGTATTCCCACTGCGTCTTCGTCAGCACGCGGAGCTCATCCATCTTATTCCCCAAAGACCTCACGTTCCCCATTATTATGGCCGGTACACAGGGTTTGTACCTCATCTTCTTCTTCATCCTCAGCTTGGCCCCAGCTCTGCAGCCCCGCTTGAGCCTCCGAAGCTCCTCCGGGATGTCATGCCTGGCTCCGGGCAGCAGCACGGGTCGGCACAGCGCAATCAGCTGCTCACGCGAGTAAAAAATGCCATCACTCCTCAGAGCATGGCTCTCCGACACAAAAAGTGAAAAAAGTAGCAGAAGAATGACCAGAAAACGTTCGAAGTAAAACGTGGCCATAGTTCGCTGCAAGACAAAATAAATATCCAAAGAATAAAGTACAACTAAGAGAATAAAAGTAAACAAAAAGACAAAGATCAATAAAACACCGGGAGCTGCATGCAACAGGCAGCCACCAGCACGGCGCCTTACGCAATATATAGCAGGAACGTTTTGTTTGCTATCGACCTAGCATTTAGCAAAGCCATGCAAAGTTTTCGCTCCAGGCTTGCCGAAGGTGTAGTGCGTCTCAGCTGACGAAGATGTGCGTGTTGAACACCGCGCGGGCCGGGAGCAGTCAGTCGGGCAGGAGGAGCTGCCAGCGGGCCCCTCAGAGTCCGGAGCTCCGGAAAACGGGGCGAATCCACCGATCCCTCACATGGCGTGCAGCGGGAGGGCCATGACATCCGAGGCGTGGATAATTCACAGAAGAAGCCGTCAGGTATGCCTTAAAGGGCCCATGTCATGGCCATTTCCACTGATCATAATTACATTGTTGAGGTATACTAAAATAGATTTATACTGTGCAATTTTCCAAACTCACATTGGTTTCGCATACAGCATCTCTGTCAAGCATGTGTATTCAGCAGTATTCACTTTCTCCACTAAACGACTCGTTGGAGCTCTTGCCCCCCCCCTCCCTGTGAGCCTAGTGTGCTCCGATTGGTCAGCTCGGCCACTCGTTCTGATTAGTCAACCACCAGAGAGGCTGCGCCCATGTCAGTGCTTTTCCCGGCTGCTCTCAGCGTAACATCAGTCTTATCATGGCGTCGGTACAGCGGTATATTTTATATACATATATATTTTTAACTGTTGTTATAGAAGAGTGTGACGGCCCCAGGGCCTTTGTCTTACGATGGGGTGGAGCTGAAGAGGCTAATCAGCACGATCACGGACACCTCCGGACACAGTCTCTCTCCAAAGCGGCTGCAGGAAGACTAACTCTGCGATCCTCTCAACCACCTATCTTTGCATTTACCACAATAAATGTGCCGTGGTTTTGTAAACTCGTGTATGTCTCCTTGTCTTTCCGTTGTGGCCTACGAGCTACTCTCATAACAAAGAGTAAGTTATTTTTACCCGTTATAAACTACTACTGTTTGATGAGAAATCAAATCATGGTTTGCTATATATGAATTCAGGGAAGAAAGGATAGGCCTACTAAGTATTTCCATTAAACTTTATTTTTAGAAATGTACAAAATGAACATAAATATACATATATACACACGGTATATCATTCATTCCTCCTCCTCGCATCTTGCCTGCGCACAGTCGGTGCGGTGCCTTTTAGCACCCTCAGTAGTAGTAGAATCCCTTCCCCGTCATGGATTGTCCGCCAGGATCTGGCTGGACGAAATCAAATGCAAATCACAAAATATTAGAGAAACTTAGTTGTTTTAGATTAGTTAGTAGTAGTTGTGTAATGAACAGCTTGCCTGCTAATATGCTAACCTAGCTTTGTTTACCTTGGTAGCTAACACGATATGAACGTTAGCTTGGAGGAAAGGCAACTATAATGCAGTGTAATAAAACTACTATGAACAAAAGCTAGTGGTTCATATTAGGCTAGCAATAACGTGTTTATAATTGCAATCGTATACGGGTATTCTGCTACCATACAATGTAACTTGCATGAATACATTGTTTTGCGCTAGCATACAGCTAGCCTCGTTAGCTACATGCAGTATATGTACGGTCACAATGTACGGTAAATCACAGTACAGTATACTGTATGAGTATTCCGTGTGTGTGACTGCAGACATTCTCCTGCCATGACAAACATGTAAGGCCATCTGCTGACATTGTAGTTGATATATTTAAACGCTAGCAACGTAGCATCACAAAAATGTTTTTCTGACCAAAACTAGCTCTAGCGTAAACTGTTATCTTTCTTACAGTGCAGACGCTTTTCTGCTTGCTCTTGCCTCTGCTTACTTTTTATGCTGATTTTCCTATTCTTATTCTCTGAAAACTTCGAGCAGCGGCTCCTGGACATTAACTTATCACTGGGACAGTTATTCATCGTAAATAGACGGAGGGTTTCAGCCATATTTCAACATTTTTACGACGACCTCAGTCTTACAGTAGCGTGGCCTAGCAACAGCTAAAGCCTGGTAGGCTACTGCATGCTATTTAGCTTAAGCTAGTTGGTAGCAAAATGCCTCCGTTCTCTACAGATGACTTCCACAAACTTCAACAGAAGATGGCTGTGTTGGAAATGAAAATGCAACGGTTGGAAGTTAACGTGGAAGTGAATGGACTATGTTGTGGGAATAACACCACTTTACCAGTGTTGCAAGATAATGGAAAAGGGTATGCTAACTCACAGCTAGTTAGCAGCTACAAGGTTTCCAAGGAACAGGAGGGCTGTGTACTGGGTAATAAATCTACAAGTGGTAGTCCTCCCTGGAACTCTCTGGGTGCAAAGCCTAAGAGTAAATCATTTCCATGGGATTTGGGAGGACGAATAACAGGCAGAGCCCAGCGCTCTGAAATCTGTGATGCGACCGGCTGGCCTGCATTGTTATCACCCAGGAAGAGTGCCTCTTCAACCCCTATTCATACTAGGAAACAGCCGTGGACAGCTGCTAAAGGGAGAACTACAAACAATCCTCCTAAACCACCAAGTGTGCCAATCCAGAACAGATACGCTCCGCTGACCGAGAACCGGAGATCTCTTTCTGATGACCTGGATAACCCGTCCTCTTCACACAGCAGGGTAAGGACCAATAGCTACTCCAAAAGTAAAAGGCTAGAGGGAAAGCTAACGGCTGGGCCTGAAACTCTGATTGTGGGTGATTCTGCTGTAAGAGATGTAAAAGGTCTGTGTAGTAAGAACAACACCAAAGTACTCTGTTTTCCCAAGGATATGGTCTCCGACTTGGCTGAGAAGATCCTGCATATTGGGGCTGAACATCCGACTGTGAAGAATGTGGTACTACATATTGGAACAAATGATGTTGTGAAACAACAGTCAGAAGCGCTGAAAGAAGACTTTAAATGTCTGTTGGAAACTGTCAGCTCTCTAAATGCGGAGGTGTTCATCAGTGGCCCTCTACCGCCAGTCAGAAGAGGAGTGGAGAGATTCAGCAGACTGTTTGCATTGAACATGTGGCTTTCAGCTGCCTGCACTGACCATTCTGTCCATTTTATTGACAATTTTAACTTTTTCTGGGATCGCAGACATCTTTTTAAGGCAGATGGAGTTTGCCTGAACAAGTCAGGAGTGAAATTGTTTATCTCTAACATATTCAACTGCCTGCGTCAGCAATCTGTTCCCTCTGCCAAGGACAAGCGGCAAGAGGAATCAAAACAGGAGAAAGACACAACACATTGCGCAGAAAACCCTGAAGAAGTATCACTGCACCCGCCTGAGGAATGTTCTGATTATGGGAGACCTATGACACAAATGGAGGAGTCTCCACTGCCCGTCACCCCCCCTGTCAACGCCTTGGAGGATACTCTTCATTCATCTCCCAGCTCTCTCTACTCTCCGCTCACCCTTTCACCCTCGCCCTCCCCCGTGGAGTTCGATGACCGCATGAAGGCGAGATGCAGGGTTGGCAGCATGTCCTTTACCCCCGCCCCTCAACGACGCCCACCAAAATCACCGAAGCAGAGACGCGCACCATCTCCCCCGTCTTCATCACTGTGCCTATGTCAACCACCTCCCATCCCTTCAAGAAAGCATCTGCAGTCTCCGAAGCCTGATAAGGATGTGTGTGTACAAAACGCAACAAACTTTTACTGATATGTGCTGGGTCCAGGCTCAAGGGCATATGGCACTCTCAACTCTTTCCAGCACATGCCGGGGCCCTGCCTGCCAGTAGCTTTGCCGATATCTGTGTTGATAGGTAATAGATTAAGAGCGGTAAATCAGCTTAGAAACAGGAAGTGCTCAAACGTTTGTGTGAGGTTATCAAATTTAGCAGTGATTCCATGTCAGCCACAGCTTGTCACACATTTTTTTTACTGATAGTGTATTTAACAAACTTAAACTAGCTTTATTAAATGTCAGGTCTTTGGCAGGAAAAACATTTTTAATCAATGATTTTATCACTGAGCACAATCTCGATTTTATGTTTTTAACGGAAACTTGGATTGAACAAAATAACAGTGCAGCTGTTCTTATCGAATCAACCCCTCCCAACTTTAGTTTTATGAGTCAGGAAAGAATGCATAAGAAAGGGGGTGGAGTTGCTATTTTGTTCAATGATTCCATTCAATGCAGGAAGACATCTTATGGGGACTTTGCTTCTTTTGAATATGTGGCCCTTCAGCTGAAATGCTCCTCTCGAGCTCTGTTCCTAAATATCTATAGACCACCCAAATACTGTGCAAGCTTTTTTGATGATTTTACTGAACTGCTGTCTATAGTGTGTATTGACTTTGACCGTTTAGTCATTGTTGGTGATTTTAACATCCATGTTGACAACCCCCAGGACAGAGGGGCTAAAGAACTGTTTTGTGTTCTTGATAACTATGGACTGACTCAGCATGTGGCGGAGCCCACGCACAATAAGGGGCACACTCTGGACTTAATTATCTCAAAGGGTCTGAATATCTCAAAGGTTGTGGTGACTGATGTTGCACTCTCTGATCATTCCTGTGTTTTCTTTGAGAGCTCTATTTCTGTTCACAAAAATGTTCAGAAAGAGGGTAACCACAAAGCGATATTTAACTGAAAATACTAGGGAAATGTTTACTCATAATTTCTCATCCACACTTGCCCCTGCTAACATCTCAGTAAATGAGCTAGTAGATCATTTTAATTCAAAAATTAAAAATGTTATAGATACCATTGCTCCAACTAAGGTAAAGGAAGTGATTAGCAAGAAAATATCTCCATGGAGAAAGGCCATGACCGTGAGAACAGAAAAAAGAGAGTGTCGAAAAGCTGAACGTAGGTGGCGAAAAACAAATCTCCAGGTTCACTTTGAAATCTATAAAGAGAGACTTGGCCTTTATAATTTGGAATTGAAAAACGCACGACAGTCTTTCTTCTCTGACATCATTACCAAAAACAAAAACAACGCACGTGCCTTGTTTGCTACCGTCGACAGACTAACTAACCCCCCAGTGTCAGTAGCCTCTGAATTTCTATCCACCAGGGCGTGCAATGATTTTGCCTCCTTCTTCACTGACAAAATTCAGAAAATTAGACAAGCAGTCAGTGCCTCTACATCAGGTACAGCAAATGTTTTGTCCCTATGTCCACCTAATATCAATTCAAACACCATGACACAATTCCATCAGATTAATGGTAAAAACTTAGAGGACATTATTCAACTTCTGAAATCCTCCTCCTGCTGCCTTGATATTATTCCAACAGGATTTTTCAAAGATGTTTTTCCTTGCATGGCCTCAGATCTACTTCATATAGTAAACACATCTCTTCACTCAGGTATTTTTCCAGAGGCCCTGAAAACTGCAGTCATTAAACCGCTCTTAAAAAAGAATAATCTAGATGCCTCAGTAATGAACAATTACAGGCCAATATCAAACCTGCCATTTCTAGGTAAAATCATTGAAAAAGTAGTATTTCAACAGTTGAGTAACTTCTTGCATTTAAATAACTGTTTGGATGTGTTCCAGTCAGGATTTCGTCCAAACCACAGCACTGAGACTGCTCTTGTAAAGGTCTTCAATGACATCCACTTAAACACAGACAGTGGCAGAACTTCAGTGTTAGTATTATTAGATCTCAGTGCTGCATTTGACACTGTTGACCACAACATATTACTAGACCGACTAGAAAACTGGGTGGGACTTTCGGCAACAGTTCTAAATTGGTTTGAGTCCTACTTAAAGGACAGAAAAAACTTTATTTCTATAGGTAAATACACATCTGAGTTGACAAATATGACATGTGGGGTACCTCAAGGCTCCATCTTGGGGCCTCTTCTCTTTAACATCTACATGCTACCACTGGCTCAGATAATGAAAAACAACAAAATAAGTTACCATAGCTATGCGGATGACACACAAATTTACGTAACAATTTCACCAGGAGATTATGCTCCAATTCAAACACTGAGTAAGTGCATTGAACAAATCAATGACTGGATGTGTCAGAACTTTCTCCAATTAAACAAAGATAAAACTGAGGTAATGGTTTTTGGAGCCAAGGCAGAACGTATAAAAGTTAGCGCTGAGCTTCAGTCTGCAATGTTCAAAACAACAGATAAAGCCAGAAATCTAGGTGTAGTCATGGACTCTGACCTGAGTTTCAACAGTCACATTAAAACAGTTACTAAATCAGCCTACTATCACCTAAAGAACATATCTAGGATTAAAGGACTAATGTCACAGCAGGATTTGGAAAAACTTGTCCATGCTTTTATCTTCAGTAGACTCGACTACTGCAATGGTGTCTTTACAGGCCTCACTAAAAAAATCTATTAGAAAGCTGCAGCTAATTCAGAACGCCGCTGCTCGAGTCCTCACTAACACTAAGAAAGTGGATCACATCACTCCTGTTCTGAAGTCTTTACACTGGCTTCCTGTGTGTCAAAGAATAGATTTCAAAATATTGTTGCTGGTTTATAAAGCTTTGAATGGTTTAGGCCCAAAATACATGTCTGACCTACTGCTAAATTATGAACCATCCAGAACCCTCAGGTCTTCAGGGACTGGTCAGCTTTCTGTCCCCAGAGTCAGAACTAAACATGGTAAAGCAGCATTCAGTTATTATGCTCCGAATATCTGGAACAAACTCCCAGAAACCTGCAGGTCCGCTGCAACTCTTACTACTTTTAAATCCAGGCTGAAGACTTTTCTTTTTGCCGCTGCTTTTAATTGAACTATTCACATCTTAAACTGCACTGTAACTTTTAACTTTTATCCATGTATTTTTTCTTTTAATGTTTATTTTATTATCTTTCCTTTTTAATGACTGATTTTAAATGCCATTTTTAAAATGTCTTCCATTTTTGTAAAGCACTTTGAATTACCTTGTGTTGAAAGGTGCTATATAAATAAACTTGCCTTGCCTTGCCTTGCCTTGCCTTGCCTTGCCTAGCTCCGTGTGTTAGATCGCTACGCCAGCTATAATGTAATTACGTTTCGCGACTGACCGGCAAATCACCCGGAGTATACTGTCAATAGGTATTTTGTGTGTGAATGCAGACATTCTCCTGCTATGAGATACATGTATGCAAGGCCATCTGCTGATATTAGAGTTGATATATGGAAACTCTAGCAACTTAGTTAGCACAGTTAGCACTGTGTCAATGGCTTAGCAGTCCAACACAGTTTACACATTTAAACAGTCTTGTTTGATAAATACACAAATAACAATGCAAACTTACAGGTTGTATACCCAGATCTTCCCCTGCTCCAAACGGTCCAAACAAGCTGTGCATATCCGGCCTCAAACTGGGCAATGTTTTGGAAGCTTTCGTCTGTGAAATGCCGGTTCTTCGAACCTCTGGAGGAGGAACACGCCGCTGCTGGTGTGGCCATAGCTCTTCGGGATTGGTCCATTTCGTTCCGGGTACCGCATGACATCATGCGGTACCCGGAAGAATCAAATGGGCAGTGACGTATCTCCAACGAGGCGTTTTGGGGAGGTATTTTCTGTGTTAGAGTTTTACTCGCTACAGGGTGTACTTTGAGGGTTTTGACTCTGCACACCGTTTACATGCATAAAAACCTTCATAACACACAAGGGGACGGGTAATAACCAGAAAAGCATGACATGGGAGCTTTAAGATGGACCAGTGCACCACCACGCTTTCCCCGTCGTCGAAAGCGCTTTCGGCGAGGCAGGATGCAAGACGACCGGCGCAGGTAAGTGGGGATATCCGACAGTAGAGGGGGGGGGGACGATTTATGGTTGCCAGATGTAGGTTTGGGCAGCAATATCAACTCCAGTGAGGGTCTGAGGTGGAGGAGAGCTTGGCAATCATAAACGAGCAGAGCAGAGACATTCTGACAAACATAAAACAAAAACAGGATAGCTAAAGGTAGAGAGCTGAGCGAGCGGCGAGCCGACACAGGCGCCATCTTGAATCACGTCACAGCACACGTCGATGATGTGATATGAATGGTAAGTGCGACACGTCGGCGTCTTCTCTGCATAGGCTACGGCAGTTTAAACTGTATTTCCTTTATCCTGTAATATGACTTGATAGATTTAAACTTCGCACACTGAGCTCTGATTGGTCAGCAGGCGGTGCTTTCACTGAGTTGATCTCTTTTCTATAGACGCCGGAGGTGGGCAGCGTCAGGTGAAAAAAAGTTAATTAGCCTTCCCAAACCTGAGCCTCACGCGCCGCCTGGTTTAAGGGATAATTCTCACCTAAAGAGGGCGGACACTCCTCAGATGTCTTAAACACATGGGACATCGTAAAACAGTAAACACACAAACATACAGTACTATTTGTTATTAGTTATTAGAAATCAGCTGTTTATTAGGCTGCATTTATGCAGTTCAAGGGATAATTCTCACCCACCTCTTGCTCTTGCCCTGCACTTGTATGTGCCAGTTGAGCTGGTTCTTCCACCAGCTCAACTCTCTGTCCCTCATCATGAACGCAGGAGGCTGGCTGTATCTGAACTCGCGCCCTCATCATTCTCTTCATCATCTTGCACTTGTTCTAAGCTGCTGATGATAGTGCTTGATGTTGTTTAATTGCTGATATATTTATGATCCACGTCACGTTTTCAGTTTTGGCGGCAGTGCGTCCTGTTTGTCCAGAAGTCTTCTCATCAGGGCTCTATAAATACAGAACTACGGCAGATATGTAATATTTAATGCAGCCGAACCGTGTATTACAATGCCGTTATGTGATGACCTCCAAAGAGAAAAGCAGGCAAACTCGGAAGAAAGTATTATTTTATTTTTAAAAAATGTTTTCGGATTTCACATCAACAGGAAGTCCGGTTAACTAAAATGTCTGTGCGGAACAATACAATACAAACCCATAGATCCGTGGGTGAATAATGTCAATCACCACATTACACACATCCCTTCACATTTACATTTGAATTTACATTAAAGTATTTCGTGAGGCCTTCTAAAATGTTTTTAAATATAATTAGGGTTGTAGTTGAAGAGTTTGTAAATTGCGTAGCCTGGCAATGCTATCGCACAACGTCACGTCCGTTAATTCCACATCCACACCTTTATATCAGAGCATACAGTCTATGATCCACACACATGGATTAACATCGATTTAATACATTAATGTAGCCTTTGTTTCTGGTTTCTGCTAAAAGAGGTGTCGACCAGCTAGGGCAACAAGAAAATCGGCAAAATCGAGTGTGACGATTACAAAATAAATTAAAAACATCTAATTTTGACAATAAAAACCGACCAATAGGCGCAGTATACCATTTGCTTGGCACTTCCGGGTATTTCTCCACTGGTTGGGCCATGTTACCAATACCGTGTAACTGTCACGTTTGAAACGATGAAACCGTGATATATTCACATCTCCCAGCATGGTAGATCGTCACATGTTCACGTCTTGCCGTGATACCGGGTTGGATGTCTTCACGGCTGGACTGTTAGCACACATGTGAATTTTGAGCACTTTTTGAACATTTTCATAGGAGTTAAAGGGACATCGTGTTTTATGGCGAGGGATACGTATCCCTCGCCATAAAACACGAAAACGGCATATGGTGAGATTTCAAATTTGGCGTAGAGCTGTTGAGGCATGGACCGGTGATATACAAGCGAAGATTGGGGGACGATTGGACCGTGTCCATTGGACTTACAGCGACATCGTGTTTCATGGCGAGTGGTCTGTCGCCATGGCAACGGCATTTGATGACACCCCATAATATGCTTAGATGCGTTGATGGCTGCATCGTTACCAAACCTGTGAAGTTTTGGGCCATTTGGAACATTGAGAGAGAGAGAGAGAGAGAGAGAGAGAGAGAGAGAGAGAGAGAGAGAGAGAGAGAGAGAGAGCTAGATAGAGAGAGAGAGAGAGAGAGAGAGAGAGAGAGAGAGAGAGAGAGAGAGAGAGAGAGAGAGAGAGAATGAAATGAACAGTTAGAAATGACTCTTGATCGCCCTCTCTCTCTTCTCTTGAACGGCATATGATGACACCCCATAATTGACGTAGAGCTGTTGAGGGCATGACCATTAACCATTATCTGAAGTCTGCTGCTCTGAGCATGTCAGTTGGAGTGATGACATCATCGTGTTCCATTACACAGGTGTTTATAGTTGAGCTAACGAGCTCTGGAGAGATCAAAGGTTTGCATTGTTCTGAATGAGAGATGAACCTCTTACATGTGAACGTTTTGTGGAAGAACGATAACAGATATCTGTGAAATTTCAAAACGTGAAGCATGTCAAGGAAGTTGAGTATCTGAAGTGTAATTTATGTGTACTTTCGGGTTAATAATGTGGCGTGTTTGGCAGTTCAACTAAAGGTGTGCGGCTGCTGCTGTGAGGAAATATCTGCCTGAAATTACAATGGGCTTAGTAGTATTACATATCCCGCTTCAATCTCATTAGTATGCATAAAAAAGTGACAGGTCACACCTTCTAAGTCCCGCCCCCTAATTATGTTAATGACCCCCCTTTGATATGCTAATGAGCCCCTTTGTTCGAGGTGTTATCGCGTACAGGTGTTACATCCTCCCCGGTAGCCCCCACCCCCCCCCTCAGCCCACCCCCCTCCCCCTCACATACAGGTGTTACATCCTCTAAGGTAGCCCCCCACCCCGCTCAGCCCCCACCCCTCTCAACCCACCCCCTCCTTACAGCAGGTTTCACATCCTCCCTGTCGCCCCCCCATCCCCTCCTCAGCCCCCACCCCTCTCAACCCCCTCCTCCTCCCCCCTCCTGTCCGGTCGGCATGTTCGTTACAGTTTAAATCTTCCGTGGCAAAATTAGAAAAGTGCCGGCTAAAGGTCTTCTATGTTATTTAATGAGCTTTGAAACAAACTGATATGATTCGATATTAAACCAACTAGTTATAGTAGATTAATTAACTATTCAAAACGTGTACAGTAATTTACAATAACACGGGAATAATAAACGGACTGCTCTCCCCCCTCCTGACAACACGCCAGTATCATGCAGCTCGCGGGTCCAATAATGAGTGACTCGACAGTAAAACTAAAACATATCTTTAACTAGTTTAGGTAGTTTGAGAGGTAATTAAAATAGATACGTGTGATATCTACGAGTGTGTTTTGTTCCGCTCACCGCTGTAGGCGATCCTGCAGAGCTACGTGTCGACTCATCAGCAACAACGGGTCTCCCCCGTCAGATTAGACTTTATTAGCGTTTATGTCCATGCGCAATCAGCCCATACAGGACATCTTTTGTCTGTCACACACTATTCTTGTATGTCACATAAGTGGTGCAACTGATGCGGTATTGCGCTAAAGGGGATATCATTCTGGCCGGAGAGATTTCCCTCCACACACACACACACACACACACACACACACACACACACACACACACACACACACACACACACACACACACACACACACACACACACACACATACCCGTATTCCCCTCCTACCCAGCCTTTTTTTTTTTTTTTTTTAAATAAGATTTGGGTTAATAACTAAGGAGGCTCTCTTGAAGTGTACGGATGGTGAACTAATGTTTAATTACTAAACTAACTATAAGGGCCTCTCTTATTGAAAGGAGGGGTAATCTGGTAATAAATGCAACAAAGTCTCTCTGAAGAGGTTGGCAATAAATTAAAGATCTTAATGACCCCATGGTGTTTGGTCTTTTCTTTATGTTTAATTACATCAATCCATTAATAAAATAATCCCTATATGGAGTTATATGAGATTAGAAATAGCTGTAGGTTTGGAGGAAAGAGAAGATTTTCTATTTTTTAAATGTGCTCACCACAGATGTTAGCTGTAAAAAACACTTAAGAATGCACAGACCTGAAGGTGTGACCCAAAATGGCTCCTGCCATTTCCTCCCCCACCCCCCCCCCCCCCCCCCACACACACACACACACACACACACACACACACACCCAGACCATCTTTTTTTTAAATATGAGTTGGTTTAATAACTAAGGATGCTCTTTTGAATTGTATGGATGGTGACCTAATGTTTAATTACTATACTAACTATAAGGGCCTCTCTTATTGAAAGGATGGGGTAATATGGTATTAAATGCAACAAAGTCTCTCTGAAGAGGTTGGCAATAAATTAAAGATCTTAATGACCCCATGGTGTTTGGATTTTTGATCTCTGCCGTGTGAAATCAGGGGTGACCCCCGTCCCAGATAGAATCTTCCCTCCCCTCAGCAGTTCGGGGCGACCCCCAACACCACTGCAGTCTGAGAGTCAGGCATATTTTTTGCTTTTTGCTTTTGTTTTTGTTACTAAGATACTTTTTAGCCTTATGATAGGATGAACTTAAGCTGTAGTCAATAAAGACATGTTTAATAGAGTGTTGCTGTTAGAGAACATACCTGCGCAGCACTCCACCACGTCTTGGCTTTGGCTTCATGGCCTTCACTGTCCTCTCCCTTTGAGTTTTTTCAAAGGCTGGGATACATTTTTCCAAATGATCACTTGTTACCTGGTGACAAACATATGGTTATATAACCTTAAAGAACTAACAAAAAATAATTAAGTATTTGCAATGCATAAACATAGAAGTTATCACTGTCATATTATGATCACTTAATGTAAGTAAGTTTAAGTAAAACTAACACAAGTCAATATTATTCACCTGTGCATTAGTGGGCTTGAGGGTCTCAGGGAGCGTGGACAAAGTGACTTGTCTCTGTATTTGAGGATTCTCAGTGCAGGCACTAACAGGAAGCTGCTGTGCATTAGTGGAGAGTCCTCTGAAGGCAGCTGTTATTTCATTCACACACTCATCTGTTACCTGCTGACTCCTCATAGTAAGTCTAGCCAAGTCAGCTGTTAAGTTGTCCATACCATCGCTTGATAACTGGTAACTTTTGATTGACAGTCCAGCCATGGCAGCTGCCAACTCGTCCATATAATTCTTAAGAACGTGGTGACAATACTACAAAAAAGTGTATATATATTAGGTCAGTTAACCTTGAAGAGCTAAACAGTTCAAGTGGTAAGTAACTAAGTATTTGCAATGAATAAACATAGAAATGATCACTGTCATATTATATAATCACTTAATATGGAGATAAGTAAAACTGACACAGACAGTTTAAACTGCTTGTTAAAACGCTATTGCTTATTGTGTTTTCTCAGCACACTAACATAAATAAGGATGTATAATATAAAAAACTAGAAAACGATATAGTATTTTCAAGTCTTACTTTAGTATGGTAAAATTAAGAATAAGTCACATTAAAGTGTGTCATGATTTTCCGTAAAAAAGTCAAGTATAGTTTGTCAAAAGAATATGAAAAAATCATTTTGTAGAGTAGTATGTTGAAAATCTCAGTGTTTAACTGAACACACCTACATGTGATAACGCCTCGAACAAAGGGGTAATTAGCATACAAAGGGGGGTCACTAGCATCAGTGGGGGAAAGGTGCTACGGGAATGAACTTTGAGGAGGGGGAACTTGTAAGAATTTCCAGCTTTTGAAGACAATTATATGGTACCCGTCCTTACAGCTAAACAAATCCTATGCCAGGTATTCAACAGACCACAAGAAGCACAAGAAGCCCCAGAAAGGATTACATTCAGAGCTAATAATGGTGAAACCGAAGAAGAAGCAAAGCAGATTATAAACGTTGCGGGTGAAAAGATAGAGAATTTGCAAGTGATGTTAATGCACTTATCTGATATAAAAAATGCATTCATTTACTTCCAAGAGACCCCTAAACATCTACTAGGGCAATGTGAATTGAACGATAAACCGATCACTGTAAATGAAACGCGGAGAGAAGCAGCAGTGCAAATCGTTAAGTCTATTACCTTGTATGCACTACGACATTAACTTGGTCAAATGTAATATGTCTTTCTGAAGATGTGGCGAATGGTGTGTTTTTCAATTAAACAACCATAACAAATGAAAATGTGTTTTATTTTTGCTTTCATATATAGTAATAGTATTAACTCCTCTGACTAGACTGTACTAAAATAAGAAGTTTCACTGTTAAATAAAAATGGAAGTAGAAAATCGAGATAATGATGAGGCTCGTTATGTATCCAGTAACTATGAACAGCAGTTTGAAAATGTTATTTAACCCTTTAACTCTAATTGACAAATCTAAAATAGCCTCTAGCTTATCTATAAGTTTGTGATTTTAACACTTATTCACTGACACAAGGCAGATTATGGCTTTTTTCTCTTGCCAAGATACTTTTAGACACACTTTGAGGTATGCAAAACCTTAAAACTAGAAAATGAAGTACATTGTCTGATTAGATTTTTTCGTAAAGACTGTTTCTCTAAAAGGCAAGTTTGTGATTTTTAACACTTATTTACTGACACAAGGCAGATTTTGACTTTTTTTTTTTCTCTCTTTTCATGTGTTACCAAGATACTTTTTAGATACACTTTTATGTATGCAACACTTAACAAAGGGGTATAATATGAAGTACTTTGTAAGGGAATGGGGGTTTCTTTAATAACCCGTTTTTTAGAAATAAAAAACACTTGTACAGTTAAATAATGTAGGTTTTCTCTGATATTCTAGTTATTTTCAGCTACCAAGATACTTTTGTTGATACACTTTTATGTAGGAACATTTGGCAACTGGTAGAATGTCAATTATTTTGTAACAAAATGTATTTTCTTAAAGACTGTGACTCTAAAAGGGAAGTTGGTGATTTTAACACTTCTATTTTTCCCCCGTTGTCTTTCACTTACTGTTTTGATACAGTTTTATGTATGACAACTTTACAACTGGTAGAAAGTTAAGTACTTTTTCTTTTATATTATTTTAACACAACATTACTTTTTTCATAATTTTCAACATACTGTGATATATATATATATTTTTTTCTCTCCATTATATTTTTGAATATACAGCAAACTCCGGGACTACTATCGTCACCACCATTGTGGACACCCACATATTGCAGTACTACTGCTGCTGATGTTACTCCTGGGGCCAAGACATCTCTGTTTCTGAACATAGTGAAATCGGAGTTGGTTCATATTCTGGAGAGGGTGCTGCATCGGTACAGAGAAGAAATCTGCAATGGATGCCGAGTCAGCCACCCCAGCCAGAGGCAACACGATTGTCTGAATGACATTCCAGAATATTTCTTCAGAAACAATTACAACGCGTTAATGAAAAGACTTTGGCTCGCCGACTTCATTACTGTGATTGACCAGAGTCTTAATGATAAAAACATTTACACGGCTGAATGGAGGATCCAAGGCGCTTCGGAGGCTTTTCTACACAATCTCAAAAACTGCAGACGCCTCAAGGAGAGACTTGAAAAGATCCATGCCGAGCTGGATGGAGAAGAAGAAGACTAATAACCAGCGGTTGATTGAAGCCAGGGATTTTTATTTTATTTTTTTTTTTCCGATACTTTGACTTTTCTTTAAAGTAAAATAAAAAAAAGGGATAACTACTATGGAAAACAATCTGTATATATTTATCAGAATGCAGTCAATACCTGTTTAATAAGTGAGTTGTTGATGACGATTGAAAACAGAATGAGTAGTGATCCCCGTGTAAACAGAACGGCTGAAGTTTGTAAACTAGAAGACATTTTGGATATCGTTCATTCTGGCAGTACTATTCCGGGTCATGGGGAAACAATTATAAACGAAACATTTAAAGTGGTACTGGAATCTTCATTTTCCGAAACATTCTGTAACAATAGTCAAGTCATAGTATAGTTTGACAAAAAGATCTTGAAAAAGTCAGGACATTGTGTGTTGAAATGGTTTTGAATAAACACATCAGTATTTAAAAAAGTAAAATTGTATCAAGTGCATCAGACAACTCATATTACTCCATTTGAACCATATTATAAATAAGTAAAGAATGGTCATAGTATATAGCAGGGCTGTTTAATAGTTTTCTGTGTTCTGTGTTTTGTATGTCAGTGTGTCAGTGTTGCAGTGTTTCTGTGTTTCAGTGTTTCAGTGTTCTGTGTTTCAGTGTTTGGGTGTCAGTGTGTCAGTGTTGCAGTGTTTCAGTGTTTCGCGTGTCAGTGTTGCAGTGTTTCAGTGTTTTTGCGTGTCAGTGTGTCAGTGTTTTCAGTGTTTCAGTGTTTTCAGTGTTTCAGTGTTTTCAGTGTTTCAGTGTTTTCAGTGTGTCTGTGTTTCAGCGCTTCAGTGTTTCAGTGTTTCAGTGTTTCAGTGTTTCAGTGTTCTGTGTTTCAGTGTTTTGGGTGTCAGTGAGTCAGTGTTGCAGTGTTGCAGTGTTTCAGTGTTTTCGCGTGTCAGTGTTGCAGTGTTTCAGTGTTTTGCGTGTCAGTGTGTCTGTGTGTCAGTGTTTTCAGTGTTTCAGTGTTTTCAGTGTTTCAGTGTTTTCAGTGTTTCAGTGTGTTTGTGTTTCAGCGCTTCAGTGTTTCAGTGTTCTGTGTGTCAGTGTTTCAGGGGTCAGTGTTTTGTGTGTCAGTATTTCAGTGTGTCAGTGTTTCAGTGTTTCAGTATTTCAGTGTGTCAGTGTTTTGTGTTTTCGTGTGTCAGTGTTTCAGTGTTTCAGTGTTTATGTGTTTCAGTGTTTTCAGTGTTTTGTGTTTCAGTGTTTCAGTGTGTTTGTGTTTCAGTGTTTTCAGTGTTTTGTGTTTCAGTGTTTCAGTGTTTTTGTGTTGCAGTGTTTCAGTGTTTTTGTGTTGCAGTGTTTCAGTGTTTCAGTGTTTGAGTGTTTCAGTGTTTTTGTGTTTCTGTGTTTCTGTGTTTTTGTGTGTCAGTGTTTTCAGTGTGTCAGTGTTTCAGTGTTGCATTGTTTCAGTGTTTTCAGTGTTTGTGTTTCAGTGTTTCAGTGTTTCAGTGTTTTTGTGTTTCAGTGTTTCAGTGTTTTGTGTGTCAGAGTGTCAGTGTTTACAGCCTTTCTTTGCTCTGATCAATCCCCAGGGATCCTCCCCTGGAAGGAATAGTGCTGCGGACTATTCGACATGCATCTCTGCATGCGGTGAGCGGAACAAAACACACTCGTAGATATCACACGTAGCTATTTTAATTACCTCTCAAACTACCTAAACTATTTATAGATATGTTTTAGTTTTACTGTCGAGTCACTCATTATTGGACCCGCGAGCTGCATGATACTGGCGTGTTGTCATGAGAGGAGGGAGAGCGCCGCCGTTTTATTATTCCCGTGTTATTGTAAATTACTGTACACGTTTGAATAGTTAACCTGTTTCACGCCTTCCCCCCGGTACCGGGCGGATAAACGCGTCATTTGCAGGAAACAACGTCTAAGGAATCTTAATATTGAATAAAACTATGAATGTGTTATATCCATGTAACGGGAAGAAACTCAGCTAACTGATCTTTTTAATTTTTTTTTTCAAAAAAAACCCACAATGCTAGCACTCAGCCTCTGAATTAGCCTCGATCGAAAAAACGGGACCGACAAAGGCACATAAACTCACTCAGAACTCCCTTATTACTTATCCTAGATGCACAACCAAACACTATTTTTTGGTGTCCTGGAGACACTGAATCTAACGGTGCCCACCTCAACACTCAGTGATAAACATTCGCGACGCTATCAACGAAAGCGTACATCATCACATGTGGAGCCAAGAAGCTAAACATATAAATATGGCTTACCTTGGTCAAAAGTGGTCTTCAATGGCATTAAAACGATAAAAAAACGATGCTGCAGTTAATCCATAGGTTCATCCTATGTGTCTGTGCCTTCTTTGAAATTATTTCTGATAATCCATAAGCAATACAACTGCGTTTTAGTTTCCAAACTCCAGAAGGAGACATTCCTCCAGTTTAGTTTCGCTTTCCACACGCGAAGCGGCAACATTTTTTCTTTACAATGTGTGTCTATGTGAGTATCCTCCTTCGATTCTATTGGCTCTAACGGTCACAAGGGTATGTCAACCAACCAGATCGAGCAAGGGGGGCCAGAGATAGGTCAAATCCACCCAAATGACCCCAGATGGCCCAGTTTTTGGCTAAATCTCTCTAAAAAGGTCAAATTTCACTTGTTTTGCATCAATCTTGATACAGGGTACTTATTATATGTTGTACTTTGGATTCCTAAAGCTTTTAGTCTACTAACCCATCATCCAAGGGTAGTTTTCACTATCTGTAAAAAATAATTTTTGGACGGACACTATAATTTACAGTTTTTTACTATGTAAAATCTGAATTTTCTTTAAAATAAAAAACATTTATATTGATTCTGACACTTCTACATCCAACTCACAGGTTTATCATTACTTTGAGAAAAGATTATTAATTTAACCCTTTTAGAAGGGAAGATATGGTCATTTGTTCTGGGAATGTCATTTTCGAGCCTGAGACCTGAAAAACAGGCTCAGAGTGGAACAGGTTAATTAATCTACTATAATTAGTTTGTTTAATATCGAATCATATCTAATTTTGTCCGTAAGATTTAAACTGTAACGGCCCTGCTGACCGGACAGGAGGGGGATGAGGAGGGGGGTGGGTTGAGGGAGGTGGGGGCTGAGAGGGGTGGGGGCTGGGAGGGCGGATGTGAAACCTGCTGTAAGGGGGGAGGAGGGGTGGGTTGAGAGGGTGGGGGCTGAGCGGGGTGGGGGCTGAGAAGGGTGGGGGCTACGGGGAGGATGTAACACCTGTATGTGAGGGGGAGGGGGGTGGGCTGAGGGGGGTGGGGGCTACCGGGGGGGATGTAACACCTGTACGCGATAACACCTCGAACAAAGGGGCTCATTAGCATATCAAAGGGGGGTCATTAACATAATTAGGGGGCGGGACTTAGAAGGTGTGACCTGTCACTTTTTTATGCATACTAATGAGATTGAAGCGGGATATGTAAACCTGCTATATTCCTTCCAGGGGAGGATCCCTGGGGATTGATCAGAGCAAAGAAAGGCTGTAAACACTGACACTCTGACACACAAAACACTGAAACACTGAAACACAAAAACACTGAAACACTGAAACACTGAAACACAAAACACTGAAAACACTGAAACAATGCAACACTGAAACACTGACACACTGAAAACACTGACACACAAAAACACAGAAACACAGAAACACAAAAACACTGAAACACTCAAACACTGAAACACTGCAACACAAAAACACTGAAACACTGCAACACAAAAACACTGAAACACTGAAACACAAAACACTGAAACACAAACACACTGAAACACTGAAACACAAAACACTGAAAACACTGAAACACATAAACACTGAAACACTGAAACACTGACACACGAAAACACAAAACACTGACACACTGAAATACTGAAACACTGAAACACTGACACACTGAAATACTGACACACAAAACACTGACCCCTGAAACACTGACACACAGAACACTGAAACACTGAAGCGCTGAAACACAAACACACTGAAACACTGAAAACACTGAAACACTGAAAACACTGAAACACTGAAAACACTGACACACTGACACGCAAAACACTGAAACACTGCAACACTGACACGCGAAACACTGAAACACTGCAACACTGCAACACTGACTCACTGACACCCAAAACACTGAAACACAGAACACTGAAACACTGAAACACTGAAACACTGAAGCACTGAAGCGCTGAAACACAGACACACTGAAAACACTGAAACACTGAAAACACTGAAACACTGAAAACACTGAAACACTGAAAACACTGACACACTGACACACTGACATGCAAAACACTGAAACACTGCAACACTGACACGCGAAACACTGAAACACTGCAACACTGACACACTGACACCCAAACACTGAAACACAGAACACTGAAACACTGAAACACAGAAACACTGCAACACTGACACACTGACATACAAAACACAGAACACAGAAAACTATTAAACAGCCCTGCTATATACTATGACCATTCTTTACTTATTTATAATATGGTTCAAATGGAGTAATTTGAGTTGTCTGATGCACTTGATACAATTTTACTTTTTTAAATACTGATGTGTTTATTCAAAACCATTTCAACACACAATGTCCTGACTTTTTCAAGATCTTTTTGTCAAACTATACTATGACTTGACTATTGTTACAGAATGTTTCGGAAAATGAAGATTCCAGTACCACTTTAAATGTTTCGTTTATAATTGTTTCCCCATGACCCGGAATAGTACTGCCAGAATGAACGATATCCAAAATGTCTTCTAGTTTACAAACTTCAGCCGTTCTGTTTACACGGGGATCACTACTCATTCTGTTTTCAATCGTCATCAACAACACACTTATTAAACAGGTATTGACTGCATTCTGATAAATATATACAGATTGTTTTCCATAGTAGTTATCCCTTTTTTTTATTTTACTTTAAAGAAAAGTCAAAGTATCGGAAAAAAAAAATAAAATAAAAATCCCTGGCTTCAATCAACCGCTGGTTATTAGTCTTCTTCTTCTCCATCCAGCTCGGCATGGATCTTTTCAAGTCTCTCCTTGAGGCGTCTGCAGTTTTTGAGATTGTGTAGAAAAGCCTCCGAAGCGCCTTGGATCCTCCATTCAGCCGTGTAAATGTTTTTATCATTAAGACTCTGGTCAATCACAGTAATGAAGTCGGCGAGCCAAAGTCTTTTCATTAACGCGTTGTAATTGTTTCTGAAGAAATATTCTGGAATGTCATTCAGACAATCGTGTTGCCTCTGGCTGGGGTGGCTGACTCGGCATCCATTGCAGATTTCTTCTCTGTACCGATGCAGCACCCTCTCCAGAATATCAACCAACTCCGATTTCACTATGTTCAGAAACAGAGACGTCTTGGCCCCAGGAGTAACATCAGCAGCAGTAGTACTGCAATATGTGGGTGTCCACAATGGTGGTGACGATAGTAGTCCCGGAGTTTGCTGTATATTCAAAAATATAATGGAGAGAAAAAAATATATATATATATCACAGTATGTTGAAAATTATGAAAAAAGTAATGTTGTGTTAAAATAATATGAAAGAAAAAGTACTTAACTTTCTACCAGTTGTAAAGTTGTCATACATAAAACTGTATCAAAACAGTAAGTGAAAGACAACGGGGGAAAAATAGAAGTGTTAAAATCACCAACTTCCCTTTTAGAGTCACAGTCTTTAAGAAAATACATTTTGTTACAAAATAATTGACATTCTACCAGTTGCCAAATGTTCCTACATAAAAGTGTATCAACAAAAGTATCTTGGTAGCTGAAAATAACTAGAATATCAGAGAAAACCTACATTATTTAACTGTACAAGTGTTTTTTATTTCTAAAAAACGGGTTATTAAAGAAACCCCCATTCCCTTACAAAGTACTTCATATTATACCCCTTTGTTAAGTGTTGCATACATAAAAGTGTATCTAAAAAGTATCTTGGTAACACATGAAAAGAGAGAAAAAAAAAAAGTCAAAATCTGCCTTGTGTCAGTAAATAAGTGTTAAAAATCACAAACTTGCCTTTTAGAGAAACAGTCTTTACGAAAAAATCTAATCAGACAATGTACTTCATTTTCTAGTTTTAAGGTTTTGCATACCTCAAAGTGTGTCTAAAAGTATCTTGGCAAGAGAAAAAAGCCATAATCTGCCTTGTGTCAGTGAATAAGTGTTAAAATCACAAACTTATAGATAAGCTAGAGGCTATTTTAGATTTGTCAATTAGAGTTAAAGGGTTAAATAACATTTTCAAACTGCTGTTCATAGTTACTGGATACATAACGAGCCTCATCATTATCTCGATTTTCTACTTCCATTTTTATTTAACAGTGAAACTTCTTATTTTAGTACAGTCTAGTCAGAGGAGTTAATACTATTACTATATATGAAAGCAAAAATAAAACACATTTTCATTTGTTATGGTTGTTTAATTGAAAAACACACCATTCGCCACATCTTCAGAAAGACATATTACATTTGACCAAGTTAATGTCGTAGTGCATACAAGGTAATAGACTTAACGATTTGCACTGCTGCTTCTCTCCGCGTTTCATTTACAGTGATCGGTTTATCGTTCAATTCACATTGCCCTAGTAGATGTTTAGGGGTCTCTTGGAAGTAAATGAATGCATTTTTTATATCAGATAAGTGCATTAACATCACTTGCAAATTCTCTATCTTTTCACCCGCAACGTTTATAATCTGCTTTGCTTCTTCTTCGGTTTCACCATTATTAGCTCTGAATGTAATCCTTTCTGGGGCTTCTTGTGCTTCTTGTGGTCTGTTGAATACCTGGCATAGGATTTGTTTAGCTGTAAGGACGGGTACCATATAATTGTCTTCAAAAGCTGGAAATTCTTACAAGTTCCCCCTCCTCAAAGTTCATTCCCGTAGCACCTTTCCCCCACTGATGCTAGTGACCCCCCTTTGTATGCTAATTACCCCTTTGTTCGAGGCGTTATCACATGTAGGTGTGTTCAGTTAACCTGTTTCACGCCTTCCCCCCGGTACCGGGCGGATAAACGCGTCATTTGCAGGAAACAACGTCTAAGGAATCTTAATATTGAATAAAACTATGAATGTGTTATATCCATGTAACGGGAAGAAACTCAGCTAACTGATCTTTTTAATTTTTTTTTTTCAAAAAAAACCCCACAATGCTAGCACTCAGCCTCTGAATTAGCCTCGATCGAAAAAACGGGACCGACAAAGGCACATAAACTCACTCAGAACTCCCTTATTACTTATCCTAGATGCACAACCAAACACTATTTTTTGGTGTCCTGGAGACACTGAATCTAACGGTGCCCACCTCAACACTCAGTGATAAACATTCGCGACGCTATCAACGAAAGCGTACATCATCACATGTGGAGCCAAGAAGCTAAACATGTAAATATATCTTACCTTGGTCAAAAGTGGTCTTCAATGGCATTAAAACGATAAAAAAAACGATGCTGCAGTTAATCCATAGGTTCATCCTATGTGTCTGTGCCTTCTTTGAAATTATTTCTGATAATCCATAAGCAATACAACTGCGTTTTAGTTTCCAAACTCCAGAAGGAGACATTCCTCCAGTTTAGTTTCGCTTTCCACACGCGAAGTGGCAACATTTTTTCTTTACAACCTGTCTGGGTGGGAGCCTCCTCCTTCGATTCTATTGGCTCTAACGGTCACAAGGGTATGTCAACCAACCAGATCGAGCAAGGGGGGCCAGAGATAGGTCAAATCCACCCAAATGACCCCAGATGGCCCAGTTTTTGGCTAAATCTCTCTAAAAAGGTCAAATTTCACTTGTTTTGCATCAATCTTGATACAGGGTACTTATTATATGTTGTACTTTGGATTCCTAAAGCATTTAGTCTACTAACCCATCATCCAAGGGTAGTTTTCACTATCTGTAAAAAATAATTTTTGGACGGACACTATAATTTACAGTTTTTTACTATGTAAAATCTGAATTTTCTTTAAAATAAAAAACATTTATATTGATTCTGACACTTCTACATCCAACTCACAGGTTTATCATTACTTTGAGAAAAGATTATTAATTTAACCCTTTTAGAAGGGAAGATATGGTCATTTGTTCTGGGAATGTCATTTTCGAGCCTGAGACCTGAAAAACAGGCTCAGAGTGGAACAGGTTAAACACTGAGATTTTCAACATACTACTCTACAAAATGATTTTTTCATATTCTTTTGACAAACTATACTTGACTTTTTTACGGAAAATCATGACACACTTTAATGTGACTTATTCTTAATTTTACCATACTAAAGTAAGACTTGAAAATACTATATCGTTTTCTAGTTTTTTATATTATACATCCTTATTTATGTTAGTGTGCTGAGAAAACACAATAAGCAATAGCGTTTTAACAAGCAGTTTAAACTGTCTGTGTCAGTTTTACTTATCTCCATATTAAGTGATTATATAATATGACAGTGATCATTTCTATGTTTATTCATTGCAAATACTTAGTTACTTACCACTTGAACTGTTTAGCTCTTCAAGGTTAACTGACCTAATATATATACACTTTTTTGTAGTATTGTCACCACGTTCTTAAGAATTATATGGACGAGTTGGCAGCTGCCATGGCTGGACTGTCAATCAAAAGTTACCAGTTATCAAGCGATGGTATGGACAACTTAACAGCTGACTTGGCTAGACTTACTATGAGGAGTCAGCAGGTAACAGATGAGTGTGTGAATGAAATAACAGCTGCCTTCAGAGGACTCTCCACTAATGCACAGCAGCTTCCTGTTAGTGCCTGCACTGAGAATCCTCAAATACAGAGACAAGTCACTTTGTCCACGCTCCCTGAGACCCTCAAGCCCACTAATGCACAGGTGAATAATATTGACTTGTGTTAGTTTTACTTAAACTTACTTACATTAAGTGATCATAATATGACAGTGATAACTTCTATGTTTATGCATTGCAAATACTTAATTATTTTTTGTTAGTTCTTTAAGGTTATATAACCATATGTTTGTCACCAGGTAACAAGTGATCATTTGGAAAAATGTATCCCAGCCTTTGAAAAAACTCAAAGGGAGAGGACAGTGAAGGCCATGAAGCCAAAGCCAAGACGTGGTGGAGTGCTGCGCAGGTATGTTCTCTAACAGCAACACTCTATTAAACATGTCTTTATTGACTACAGCTTAAGTTCATCCTATCATAAGGCTAAAAAGTATCTTAGTAACAAAAACAAAAGCAAAAAGCAAAAAATATGCCTGACTCTCAGACTGCAGTGGTGTTGGGGGTCACCCCGAACTGCTGAGGGGAGGGAAGATTCTATCTGGGACGGGGGTCACCCCTGATTTCACACGGCAGAGATCAAAAATCCAAACACCATGGGGTCATTAAGATCTTTAATTTATTGCCAACCTCTTCAGAGAGACTTTGTTGCATTTAATACCATATTACCCCTCCTTTCAATAAGAGAGGCCCTTATAGTTAGTATAGTAATTAAACATTAGGTCACCATCCATACAATTCAAAAGAGCATCCTTAGTTATTAAACCAACTCATATTTAAAAAAAGATGGTCTGGGTGTGTGTGTGTGTGTGTGTGTGTGTGTGGGGGGGGGGGGGGTGGGGGAGGAAATGGCAGGAGCCATTTTGGGTCACACCTTCAGGTCTGTGCATTCTTAAGTGTTTTTTACAGCTAACATCTGTGGTGAGCACATTTAAAAAATAGAAAATCTTCTCTTTCCTCCAAACCTACAGCTATTTCTAATCTCATATAACTCCATATAGGGATTATTTTATTAATGGATTGATGTAATTAAACATAAAGAAAAGACCAAACACCATGGGGTCATTAAGATCTTTAATTTATTGCCAACCTCTTCAGAGAGACTTTGTTGCATTTATTACCAGATTACCCCTCCTTTCAATAAGAGAGGCCCTTATAGTTAGTTTAGTAATTAAACATTAGTTCACCATCCGTACACTTCAAGAGAGCCTCCTTAGTTATTAACCCAACTCTTATTTAAAAAAAAAAAAAAAAAAGGCTGGGTAGGAGGGGAATACGGGTATGTGTGTGTGTGTGTGTGTGTGTGTGTGTGTGTGTGTGTGTGTGTGTGTGTGTGTGTGTGTGTGTGTGTGTGTGTGTGTGTGTGTGTGGAGGGAAATCTCTCCGGCCAGAATGATATCCCCTTTAGCGCAATACCGCATCAGTTGCACCACTTATGTGACATACAAGAATAGTGTGTGACAGACAAAAGATGTCCTGTATGGGCTGATTGCGCATGGACATAAACGCTAATAAAGTCTAATCTGACGGGGGAGACCCGTTGTTGCTGATGAGTCGACACGTAGCTCTGCAGGATCGCCTACAGCGGTGAGCGGAACAAAACACACTCGTAGATATCACACGTATCTATTTTAATTACCTCTCAAACTACCTAAACTAGTTAAAGATATGTTTAGTTTTACTGTCGAGTCACTCATTATTGGACCCGCGAGCTGCATGATACTGGCGTGTTGTCAGGAGGGGGGAGAGCAGTCCGTTTATTATTCCCGTGTTATTGTAAATTACTGTACACGTTTTGAATAGTTAATTAATCTACTATAACTAGTTGGTTTAATATCGAATCATATCAGTTTGTTTCAAAGCTCATTAAATAACATAGAAGACCTTTAGCCGGCACTTTTCTAATTTTGCCACGGAAGATTTAAACTGTAACGAACATGCCGACCGGACAGGAGGGGGGAGGAGGAGGGGGTTGAGAGGGGTGGGGGCTGAGGAGGGGATGGGGGGCGACAGGGAGGATGTGAAACCTGCTGTAAGGAGGGGGTGGGTTGAGAGGGGTGGGGGCTGAGCGGGGTGGGGGGCTACCTTAGAGGATGTAACACCTGTATGTGAGGGGGAGGGGGGTGGGCTGAGGGGGGGGTGGGGGCTACCGGGGAGGATGTAACACCTGTACGCGATAACACCTCGAACAAAGGGGCTCATTAGCATATCAAAGGGGGGGTCATTAACATAATTAGGGGGCGGGACTTAGAAGGTGTGACCTGTCACTTTTTTATGCATACTAATGAGATTGAAGCGGGATATGTAATACTACTGGGCTTTAATGGAGACATGTTGTCACTTCATGCCCTCAAGAGGCATTTTGTTTAATTATTTTTGCTTAATTATTTGTCCTTTTTCAAGCTACGAGATGTTTTCCTACGTTTGTCTTAGGAATGTAGGGTTTGGGAATTATGGCAGTTTTAAAAAAAAATATGAAGGCACATTTCAAGATTTCCTACACTCTAGCTGTGACATCACACACTCTGCCTTAACGAGCTGTGCAATGTTAAAGTTAAAATGTTAAAAATGTGATGAATTATGGGATATATCTCTGGAATTATGAAAGTTATGAATGATAAAAGTAATAGCCTGCGATTCCCGACCGAGCTGAACGTTTTGATGTTTGAACGGAGTTTCTGCGATGTTGAATGTGGGAGGAGAAGAGGGCCAAAATAAGTCGGCGGAATAATAAACTTTTTGTCCGTAGCATAACATATAGTTGGAATGCTGTATCAGCATTCCAACTATATGTTTCCACCACTTGAATATCAATAGTGTCTGAGAAAACACATGATAATGTACATATACTGTGCACATAAATGATGTATTATCATCACTTTTATTTTCATTCATGACTTTGTAAATCTCAAGTTTGAACATTTAGGAAACAAGTCTGGTTTATTCCACCGATGTATGCATGTACTTCGTTTTATTATAAGTTCAATGAAACAGTTATTTATGAAAAGCGTGCATCAGGCTGCAGTGGGTTAGTTCCTCCACAAGAGGGCGGCCTCAGCTCTCTCTCATTTTCTACAGACTCTGGTTTTGGGTTCATATCATCTTCTCAAACACAACTAAACTGCACATCTTTACTTTCAATCATTTACATCCATTTGGGAACCATATCACTTCCACAAGACCTTTACATCATGCATTAATAAACAGTTTGACCAACTTCTGCAGGTCCATATTAAGAGAAGATAAGATAAGATAAGATAAGATGGACCTTTATTAATCCCCGTGGGGAAACTCAGTAGTTTAACAGCAACAGGGTAAGAATGAAAAACAGGAGATTCACAGATTAATAAAATGAAGGATAAAATAAAGATAAAAATGTAAAATGATAAAATAACTATAAAATAAGAAATGAATTAAAATGAACATATACACATGGGTACATATTATTTACATGTGTGTATGAAAACAGTGTGTATTTTATGTCCAGTAATTGTGCCATTGTAGAACTTGTTTTATATATAATTGGTATACTATTTTTTGAATACTTTTATTATAAAGTACGTTTTTTGGGGAATTAATCCTTGGTTGTCCTCAAAGAAATAAAGAAGACGTTAAGGCCATTCAGTCTTTGTTTATTTGTTTTATTTTTAAATTATTGTTAAAATGAGTTAAACATTTCACTGAGCACATGTTTGAAATACTCCAGCAGCGTGTAAGACACATTTGATCTTTTCTTTTCTCGTGTTTGTCCCTGGTTTTCTTCAGGAGGATTTCAGAAGAGTGTTTTCATAATAAGCTTGTTTGGGCCCCTTTGAGACCTGCTGACAGTCAAATTCAATTAAAACATGATGCCAACATCCCCCGCAAACACTCCCTACTACTCTAGGCTTTCAAAGTCAATTGTGTCCGATGTGAAGAGCCGGCCTTCATGTCCCCGTCTGGAGCCTTTTCACGTGCTAAAATAAGAGTTTCCCTCTCTTTCCGCGAGTCGACATGAGCAAAGTGAGCGCTGTGAAAGGCCCGGAGAGAGCTTCCATTTGACGACTGGCAGCCTCAGGTCTTGTGTCTGTCTGACACTATGGGCCACCACAAAAGCCCGTCCTTTCTCCTGCTGAAGAATATAACTAAGGGGAAAGAAAACACTTGGTGCACGATGGGGAGGAGGGGGGATATTAGAGTTTTTAAAAAAGGGGGTCTTGCTTTAGAAAGCGGCGCAGATGTACAGGGCAGGAGGATTAGAGTGACGTTCACCCGGCTCCACTCTCCCTCCATCGTGGCTCTTTGTGGCTCCCAGCAGCCTCGCTGGTAAGCTGCCGCCGGCGTGCCACAGGGCTCAATGTGTGCCCGACAATAGTAGAGAAACCACCCCCCCCCCCTAAAAAACCCCACCCTCCAAGGATGTGGAGCTAATGTCACCCCATCGGACCACAAACGGTGCAACTGTGTGTGTGTGTTGATGGATCCATAACATTGTGTGACCTGTTTCCATACTTAATCAATAAAGTACTTCTTATCGTACTTCTTAATATACTCAATCAATAAAGTACTTCTTATCGTGCTTCTTATCATACATTGTGGGGACTCCAAACACTGGGTACAGTCATAATAGAAACCAATTTAATACATACTTACTTTGTAATATTGAATGTACTGTCTAATGACACCCTATAAATTGTATGAACATGTGTGTGTGTGTGTGTGTGTGTGTGTGTGTGTGTGTGTGTGTGTGTGTGTGTGTGTGTGTGTGTGTGTGTGTGTGTGTGTGTGTGTGTGTGTGGATGGATCTGTAACATTATGCAAACAAAAACCTGTTTCCATACATTGTGGGGACTTGTTGGACAAACACTAGGGCTGCAGTCGAATAGTCCATTTAGCTTAGGAACCTTCCTAACCGAGTGAAATGACCCGGAAGTCCCTCAGTGGTAGCCATGATAAGTGCCGTTCGAATTCTCTAGATGATAGGAAAAGAGGTTTCAAACTTCCTGTATAACCTCCTCTAGCTTTGCCATTACTTCACAGGAGGGCTGGAGAGTGATCCAGACGCAGACACAAACAGATGACTTTCCGGTCCTTTGGTGCAGTTTATAATGATGTTTATTTAGCGTTTTACATACCAAGGTTTTAATTATACAGTTGAATGGTTGTGGTGAGCATCTGCCGGGCTGGTGGAATCGGTATGCTCTCTTCCTTCTGTGTCCTCGTCATTTCCTGTCACCTGTGACCCCTTTATACACCCGGTGCAGCTAAACACCGCCACCAAGTGTTCAAAATAATATTGCACTATACATATAAATAAGGTAAACTGAGACACCAACAACACCCATAAAATGGCTCCTACACACCTGCCCCTAATTGGCTTTAGTGTGAAACAAAAAAAAACAATTACCAATAAATAAATAATAATGGAGCTATATAAAATAAAAATTGTGTGTTCTATGTGTTGGTATGTAATTCTTAAAGAATTTTCAGTTTATTCTCTTCTCCCTTATTTTAAGGATAACCAGTCTTTGTGGTACTTATGTCTCAGCTTCCTGGCGTAGACATATCTTCGTTATTGGTTATTCTGAGGTTTCTTCAGGTCACTAGTCCACTCCGTGAATGTTTTCAGATTTTTTGCATTTATGATGTCTGGGATCTCAAACCCAACCTAATACTGCTTCCGCTCTTGCTCCATGGTCTGTTTGACGACAGCTTCCCTGACGCCATGGAGACGACCCTGTCGACCCTGTCGACCTTTGATGCCGTTCATTAGCTCAATCTGCTCAAGTTCAGGTTTAAACCTATCAACGACGTCACAGGCATCCTTTTTGGTGAACGCCGTCTTTTCTGGATCCAAATGTTCCTGAAACCACAACAGCTTCTCACCGATGCAGCTCAGACGTGTTGCTTTGTCCTTATTCTGTCTCTCTTCCTTTTTCAGTCCGATTTCTTCTTGTGCCAGGTAAGTAGCTTTCCGGCTGTACGGGTGACAAACCTTCTCCGGAGCCTTTCCTTTTCCTTTCTGAGGCTTCGGCATTTTGTCTGTTTGAAAACACGTGTGGGTGCTGCTGTTAGAATTTCTGCTGTCGTTGCTTCCTCTTAGGGGACCATAGAAGACCCACCCATAGGGTCTTCATAGCAGACGGTCCTTCTCCTTGGCTATTGACCAGCTCCCAAGGTTCCAATACCTTAGGATAATTTGTCCCGATGAGTAGGTCATACCAGAGTCAATTTTATGAATTTTGATATCCTTTAAGTAAGGCCATTTTTCAAGATCTTCTTGTACAGGAATATTGTATTTGTTAACAGGCATGGTCTTATGTGTGAAAACATCAGATAGTTTAAGGAAATTGTCTTTGTCCAGACTCGATATTTCTAAACCTGAGATATGATGACTAGACACAATTTTTTCTTGATTCATTGTCTTAACCTGTTCCACTCTGAGCCTGTTTTTCAGGTCTCAGGCTCGAAAATGACATTCCCAGAACAAATGACCATATCTTCCCTTCTAAAAGGGTTAAATTAATAATCTTTGTTCTCAAAGTAATGATAAACCTGTGAGTTGGATGTAGAAGTGTCAGAATCAATATAAATGTTTTTTATTTTAAAGAAAATTCAGATTTTACATAGTAAAAAACTGTAAATTATAGTGTCCGTCCAAAAATTATTTTTTACAGATAGTGAAAACTACCCTTGGATGATGGGTTAGTAGACTAAAAGCTTTAGGAATCCAAAGTACAACATATAATAAGTACCCTGTATCAAGATTGATGCAAAACAAGTGAAATTTGACCTTTTTAGAGAGATTTAGCCAAAAACTGGGCCATCTGGGGTCATTTGGGTGGATTTGACCTATCTTTGGCCCCCCTTGCTCGATTTGGTTGGTTGACATACCCTTGTGACCGTTAGAGCCAATAGAATCGAAGGGGGAGGCTCCCACCAACACACGTTGTAAAGAAAAAATATGGTTGCTTCGCGTGTGGAAAGCGAAACCAAAGTGGAGGAATGTCTCCTTCTGGAGTTTGGAAACTAAAACGCAGTTGTATTGCTTATGGATTATCAGAAATAATTTCAAAGAAGGCACAGACACATAGGATGAACCTATGGATTAACTGCAGCATCGTTTTTTTATCGTTTTAATGCCATTGAAGACCACTTTTGACCAAGGTAAGCCATATTTACGTGTTTAGCTTCTTAGCTCCACATGTGATGATGTACGCTTTCGTTTAGAGCGTCGCGAATGTTTATCACTGAGTGTTGAGGAGGGCACCGGTAGATTCAGTGTCTCCAGGACACCAAAAAAGAGTGGTTGGTTGTGCATCTAGGATAAGTAATAAGGGAGTTAGAGTGAGTTTAGTTGCCTTAGTATGTTACGTTTTTTTCGCTTGAGGCTAATTCAGAGGCTGAGTGCTAGCAATGTGGGTTTTTTTTGAAAAAAAAAATTAAAAAGATCAGTTAGCTGAGTTTCTTCCCGTTACATGGATATAACACATTCATAGTTTTATTCAATATTAAGATTCCTTAGACGTTGTTTCCTGCAAATGACGCGTTTATCCGCCCGGTACCGGGGGGAAGGTGTGAAACAGGTTAAGAGAATGTTAGTCATTTGTCCTGTAAGGTTTAGCCTCCTCATTGAACTTTCTGTGCAAAAGGTAGATGAACTTCCAGGGTCCAAAAAGGCATACGTTTGCAACACTTTGATTGTCCCCCTTGTGGCTCTTTACTTGAACTGGGATGATGGAAAAAATGGAATGATCATCTCCCGCCCCAATATGACCACATATTTGAGGTGAGACAACAGTATTACCTCCAGTTGGTTTCCCATGCTGTTCTGTGTGTTCTGCTTCCTCTCGTTTGCCTTTTTGTTCAATGTGGAGTATTTCCGGATGATTTTGGTTGCACACATAACATGTCAAACGACTGTGGCAGTGTTTGCTCATGTGTCCTATTTTTAGGCATCCAAAACAGACTCCCTTTTCCTTCAAGAAGTCAAGCCTTTCTCTGTGTGTTTTCTTCAGGATGTGTGGACACTGCCCCAATGAGTGACCACTTCTACTGCAGAACAAACACAAATGTAGGGATTTGGTGGTTGATGCAGGTATCTTCAGTCCATTTATTGTTGTATTTTCTAGCACTGGTGTTCTTGGGCAGGTAACAGTTGTTGCAAAACTGCTTACTCTTGGTCTTGACCTTTCTTTTGAAAAGGTAGAGAGTTTGAAAGTTGTAGATGGTTTATCATCTTGGATGTTTCCAAACAGAGGATCTGACAGTATCTTCACTTGCCTCTCTATGAAGTCGACAAGGTCAGGAAATGTAGCTCGATGCCCACGCTCTTCCTGTAGCTGACATGCTCTATTCCTCCACTTGTCTCTGAATTTGTAGGGTCGTATCTGAAGTATGTTTTTCATGTTTGAAACAACATTAATTTCATCCATATAGGTGAGATGTTCCATTGCATTGCAACAACCTCTTAGGAATAAAGAGAAGGCTTGCAGTGCTTTCACATCTTCGGCTTTGATCATTGTCCAGGTAAATGCCTTGTTCATGTACGCAGTGGCAATCTTGTGTTCATTACCAAAGTGTTCTTTAAGCAGATGTTTTGCCCTGTGATAACCTTGAGCTGGAGGCAGATGTGCACTAGGTCCTTTGGTTGTCCTCTAGTGTATTGCTCTAGGTAATGCAGGCAGTCACTTTCATCATCAGTTTTCCGCTCTACTCCTCTTTCAAATGCACGGATGAAGGCTTCAAACTGCAATGGGTCACCGTCATAAACAGGAATGTCTCTTGGAGGTAAAGTAGAAGTGAGATGTTGTTGAGCCAGCATAGCAGTGATGTCATTTTGCCTCTGGATTAAGTTATAGATGTCACCTTGATTACAGGTGGTGTGATGTCAACATGTCCCTGCACATGTGTCTGTATATTTTGTCTGGGAATAGAGGTTTGGGCTTGATCAGAGGCCTGTACTACGAAGCCGGATTTTCGCTTAGCCGGCTGACTTCAGGGAAATCTCGGGCTTTCCGGTCCTACGACGCTGGTTCTCTTTTTAGCAGGCTAGATTTCCATGGTAACTTATGCTGAGCGGCAAACCTGCTCCGGAGCAGGTTAGGTGGCAGGCTAAGAGATCAACTCAGTGAAAGCACCGCCTGCTGACCAATCAGAGCTCCGTGTGCGGAGTTTAAAGCGATCAATTCATATTACAGGATAGAGGAAATACAGAAAAACTGCCGTTGCAGGAAAGACGGCCAGCAAAAATCAACTGACTGTGTGAACGTGAAAATTAATAGAATATCCCCTCCCATCTTCAGAGCAATCTGACTATTATAACATTAGCGTTAAGAAAGCTTACTTAAATATCTGCCACGACATAAGTAACCGGATCAGAGTAACATTAAGTACAGTCCGCGGCACTGTGAGTGCAGACGTCGATGTGTCCCATTATCATTCATATCATATCACATCATAATGTATCATATATTTCCTTATTTGAGTCAGCTTCTTGAGCCGTATCTGGCCGTGCAACACTCACAGTGTCACATACTGTATGCAGAAGTATTATTTTAAGCAACACATTAAGTTGACGAAACACTCGAGTCAAATTCTCCTAATTAAAGTCAGATCCACTTGTGTATTGGACGGGGCAGTGATTTCATAAACCTGTTAATGTACGCATTCAAACGCTTTTTCTTTTACCAGCTGTATTCACCTTGCAGGTGCAGCTATGTGGCTTTTATCCTGGATAAAGTGTTTAAGTCATGGATGTTTAAAGTTTAACTTCTTCATATTTGACTAATATTAAAGTTCACTTTTCATTCAGGAAGTATGACGCTGAGCTGTCAGTACGCTTGTCCGTGTTTGAGATTGGTCGAATGCTCCAAATACCACCCCTTTCATGTGAACGCGCACCTAACTAGATAGGACACGGCTGGCTTGAGCGATCCACTTGATAACCAGCGTCGTAGGACAGTTTAGCCAGAGCGCGTATGTTTTGGATTGGGCCAACCGGCTAACAGTTGAATGGTTGTGGTGAGCATCTGCCGGGCTGGTGGAATCGGTATGCTCTCTTCCTTCTGTGTCCTCGTCATTTCCTGTCACCTGTGACCCCTTTATACACCCGGTGCAGCTAAACACCGCCACCAAGTGTTCAAAAATAATATTGCACTATACATATAAATAAGGTAAACTGAGACACCAACAACACCCATAAAATGGCTCCTACAGCCTATTTTGTCAACTAAACATCATAAAACAATACATATTTTAGTAAACGGGACATTATAATCTCTGCACATTAACTCTATATTTGCTTCTGCCATGGTGCCAAAATGAAATGAAATAAAATAAACAATATATAGGGGTTGCTTCTTCTCTGAACTTCTATGTATACTGCATCCCTCCAAATCAAATAAACCATAAACAAATACATAAAGTCGTGTTCACTGCAGCGATCTATTTCACACACAAAACTATATGAAAACTTGGTGATATACAGTGGCGTTTTCTCCTGGAGACCAAGGGAAGACAGGCTTCTCCTGTTTTTTCAGCCTTTGTTATCATTTTGATAATTAAAAATATATATTCTTGTTTGTGGTTGTTTTTGCATTCAGGGCATACAAGAGGTATAACATTATTTTAATACCAAAACTATATTGAAATAGAGTCTCGCTTGAACAGCAACGTAGCTGTAACATTACTGGGTTATTTGGTGATAACTACCAAAGTAAAGTAACTTCAGACGCAGACGTCACGTAGCTTCTCAGACGAGAGGGGTGGCGACGAGAGTGTCACGTTACTTCTCTCGCGGCATAGTTCACGGCGTGGTAGGCGACGATCGACACGATTGGCTGCTCAGTGAGTTTGTTCTTTGGCACAAATCACACCTCATAGTGTTGCAGTAGAACATTCCACTGTAGCGCCGCGGCCGCCGCCACTGTGGGCTAAGCCCCGAATGTTTTCAGGTCCAGGCGACGCCCCTGGAACACCCGCAACTTAGAAGAAATAAAGTTGGGTTTTATTTGTTCCAATATTGCAATGCAAACCCATGATGTAATGACAGTAATTAAAAATAATTTAGTCATTGAATAATCATTTCAGTAGATTTAATCAAACAAAACATGAACATATTGGACATGGCCTCAAGACTGTAACCTCTTCACATTCTGTTGAAATAGTCAATTACTAGCCATATCTTACACATTGCTGTTTTGAATCATTAATATGTGGATGACAGTTGAACTGGATAATTTAACATGTATGCCACCTGCTGGAAAGAAGACGTATCGCTCTGTTGGCGTCGTTTGGACAACAAAAGAGTTAAACTATCATTTCATAAACAATCTTTGAGTACAGACCCCGTCCTGCAGAGAGCACACAATCCAACAGCACGTTTTTGGTCTAGCATCACTTTACAAAACGTTTGCATTAAGACACTAAGACTAGCTGGTCCATCTCCCCTCCACAGAGAAGCAGTGGAGAGCGTGGAGGACCTACGGTTCCTTGGAGTCAACATCTCCAATCATTTAACTTGGACCTCAAACCTGGTGAAAAAGGCACAGCAGAGACTGTTTTTCCTGAGGAAACTGAGACAGGCCAGGCTTCCACAAAAACTGCTGGTAACTTCTATCGGTCGACTATTGAAAGCACCCTGACCAGCTGCATAACTGTGTGGTACACCAGCTGCAGAGTGGAAGGACCTACAACGGGTGGTGAAGGCTGCTCAGCGCATCGTTGGGACTGAGCTGGCTTTCTTCTGCAGTCGACTTTTGTAGATGTTGCCAAGGTTGGCAACATCTACAAAAGTCGACTGCAGAAGAAAGCCAGCAGTATCATCAGAGACATCACACACCCCGGCCACTCACTGTTCGAACCGCTGCCGTCCGGCAGACGGTTCAGGTCAATAAAATCACGCACCAACAGACTGAAAAACAGCTTCTTTCCCAGAGCTGTGGCCTCCATCACTCCCACCCCTGTCCAACCACAAAACCCACTATAACTTTGAACATGCACACATAAACACACTACCTCCCGTCAAAGACTGCAGCCAAAGATATCATGTTATTTATTTGTATATTTATTAAGTATCAAATTGTAGCTTTTCGTTATTAAATAATCTTTAAAAATGTATTTTAACATTCTGGTAAAGTGCATTTTATGATGACCCTGATTATTGCTACTATCTCTGCTTTATCACTGCTTTTATGGATGTGTTCTTATGTACTGCAGTGAGAGAAGCCAACTGAATTTCGTTACACTGATGTGTGATGACAATAAAGATATTCTATTATATTCTAACGTATCACATGTAACGGCATTAGGTCATCAGGATACAAAATAGGCAAATGTGTTCCCTTACAGTTACAGAAGCAAAAACAATCAGATAACAGGTATATTTATGTAAAAGAGCGCTCATTAACAGGATAACAATGATACAAAACATTTACAAATAAAGAACAATACATCAAATCACCCTATATCTGTATATGGAAACTTGGAGCCCTCAATCCACAATAAAATGGTTCATCAACAGTCAGTGGTTAACGTATAAATCAGAAAATCAGTATGACAAAAACATTAAACATATTGTCCACTTATGTTGATAAAGATAGAGTTTGTTTAAGTCTTATATGAATGTTGTGCAACAATGTTGATCCAGTCAGGCAGATTTTTCTCATGTGTGAACTGTCATAAGACTTATTCATTGTCCTCTCCATCAGCTTCTGTGTGTTCAGCTGAGCTGCTGATTGGATTCCACTCAGTGAAAAACCTATCTTACAGACTGAGCAGCTGTGTGGATTCTCATGTGTATCTTTAAACTTCCACTCTGTGAAAAAGCTTTCTTACAGACTGAGCAGCTGAATGGTTTTTCTCCTGTGTGGATTCTCATGTGATCTTTTAAATTTCCCCTCTGTAAAAAAGGTTTCTTACAAACTGAGCAGCTAAAGGGTTTCTCTGCTGTGTGGATTCTCATGTGTATCTTTAAACTTCCACTCTGTGAAAAAGCTTTCTTACAGACTGAGCAGCTAAAGGGTTGCTCTGCTGTGTGGATTCTCATGTGATCTTTTAAACTTCCACTCAGTGAAAAACCTTTCTTACAGACTGAGCAGCTGTGTGGTTTCTGTCCTGTGTGGATTCTCATGTGTATCTTTAAACTTCCACTCTGTGAAAAAGCTTTCTTACAGACTGAGCAGCTAAAGGGTTTCTCTGCTGTGTGGATTCTCATGTGTATCTTTAAATGTCCACTCTGTGAAAAAGCTTTCTTACAGACTGAGCAGCTGAATGGTTTCTTTTCAGCACTACGTCGTGGATCACTGACAGATTCATGTCTATTTTTCAGTGAGTTTGAGCCTGATGCAGGTTCTCTGGTCTCCTTCCAATCAGCACTGTCTTCAGTGTCAGGTTCAGAAGAGTCTCCAGTGTCAGGTTCAGAAGAGTCTCCAGTGTCGTCCTCAGTCTTTGGTTGTAAACTGCTCTCTGGATCTGAGTTCCTGGCTGGTTCTGGTCCTCGACAGTCATCTCCATCAGCTTCTGTTTCCATGTGTTCAGTTTGTCTTTGATGAGGCTGTGAGGACTGAGGTTTCTCTTTATCATCTTCACTCTTCACAGGGTCAGGAGTGAAAGTGGACTTGGTGATATCAGCCTCCTCCAGCTCCTGAAGCTGCTCTCCCTCCTGACTGATCCTGAGTTCCTCCTGTTCCTGCTTAATGTGTGGGGGGGGCTCTGGGTCCTCCTGGTCCAGACTGGTGCTCCACTCCTGCTGGTCAGGGAGAACCTCTTCTTTAACCACCACCAGCAGCTGGACGTCTGCAGGAAACAGGAAACACACAGTCAGAAAAATCTGTTAAGTGTTAGCATTTAAAAATCTAATCACCATTCAAACGGGAGACATTTTCAGCCCTAATAATGCCTTTGTTTTTATACTTTAATATTATCTTTCTTACTCCCACCTATTGTGTATTTTTGTTGGCTCAATTCACCTCATGTAGCCCAGCCCCATTCCACTTCCAGTTAAAAATGAAAAAGGGTTATTTCTTCTGGTTTAGCACTAGCTGCAATGTAAACAATGAATTGTATTTGGGATCGTTCTACACTACGCCTATAGAATGGTAATACTAAAAATATATTGTAGGGCCATACCTATACAAAACATGACTGTGAAGTTTTTTGCTTAAAATACCAAACAGATCACCCATTAGCCGCGTTCACACCGGAGTGCTTTTCACCGTACTTTTCGCGTTTAGTTCCGTGAGTACCCCTTATGTCGCGTTCACACCAAAAATCGTACTTAATCTCGGGTACTTTTACCCCCATTTTTAGAGCCCGCTGGGAGAGCGTACTTTTCTGTGGGTGAAAAGTGCCCCAAAAGTGCCCCAGTGCTGATTGGCAGGGCGAATTGCAAACCACGCCCGTACAACTGTGAAAATGTTGTGTGGAGACGCCATTGTTTTTCCTCGCTACAAAAACCCAACGCACCAACGGAGCGTTGGGTTTGTTTTTGAAAGCAGTTATGGCAAGCATCAAGAAATGATGAGGAGGTGTCGGTGCTTCTGGAGATCTACGCCGAGGACGCGACCCAGGGAATGCTACTGAAGCCAGTTCAGTAGCTTTCACTCGACCTGGGAATCGTGCACAGCCGGCTAAAAATAAAGAAACTCAGGACTACAAACGGCGGATTCAGTGGCCAACGATGACTACCAGGACGAAGGTAAAATCAACTACATGCACTGGGGTTTTAATCTGCACAATAATGGTCTCAGATGTACTTTTATTTGCTCAGTAGATCAAGCTAGCCATGCTAGGCTGAATAGGCTAACACCGGCCCCGAGCTAGCTACATCTAGCTAGCTAGATATTCTCGGCCGCTATGAAAACGTTTTGACTTGTGAATAACTGTGCAGTGTTTCTGTAATTTGCTTCACTAACTCATGGCACTAATCGTCTGTTTCAGGCGAGGATGGACAACTCTCGGGATTGGAAACAAGCGAGCTTTGCATTCTAGATCACAGCGCTTGGTCGTCCTCCTTACCAGCAACCAAACGCAAAGGTACACACACTGTAACTTTGTCTTGAAAGAACGTTACGCATCGAACTGATGTTCACAATCATGTTTATTTCATAATATTCATCATATTTTATGTTTAACTTGCCTCAACAACATTAAACAAAGTTCAAGCATACATGAAGCACTCTTCAAAAAGGAACAATCCTCCGTGTTTGAACCTCTTAAATCGCTGCATTGCCGATTTATTTGGACTGGATTATCCCAGAGAGGCTAAACATTCTTTATAACCCAGTTTCAGATTTGTGAAACCTTTAATTCTATTTGTGAAAATACAAAAAAAGAGATTTTAGTGCTTTTTCGCATCCTGGCCACATTAGACCAGGTCCTGATCTAAAACCACTATACCTAGACTCATCAAATCTGGACTGGATTATCCCAGAGAGGCTAAACATTCTTTATAACACAGTTTCAGATTTGTGAAACCTTAATTCTATTTGTGAAAATACAAAAAAGGGAGATTTCAGTGCTTTTTTACATGTAGACCACATTAGACCAGGTCCTGATCTAAAACCACTATTCCTAGACTCATCAAATCTGGACTGGATTATCCCAGAGAGTCAAAAGACTCTTTATAACACAGTTTCAGATTTGTGAAACCTTAATTCTATTTGTGAAAATACCAAAAAAACATTCCTAGTATGTTGTAAAACTACATGGCGACTAAACAGATCTTGTATCTTGCTTATTTTCCCCTCTTAGGAAAGCGGACACGGGATGCGAATTTCTTTGACACCGCCCAGGCGTTGGAGGACCGGCGTGCCATAGTGAAAGAGTCGATGCACGGGGATCAGATGGTGCTGTTCACCAAGGCCCAGGATACGGAGGACAAGATGCTGACCAGTTCATTTTATATTATTGTTATTACTGTTATTATATAGTCTTGATACAACTGACACTTTATTTTATATTGATAATGTTAATTTACATGTACAACTTCTATTTTATTTACATAAAAAATGTGAACTTCTATTTACTGTTAAACAGATCCAGTAGCTTGCTTATTTCTCCTGACACTTTATCTTTAGTGACCTGTGTAGCATCCTATACATCACATGTAAGTGATTATTCTGATACCATCATGTTTCATCGGTTATAAACTGGCAAAGGTTTATTTGTCATTTATTTATCATCAATGTTGCAACCTTGTGGAGGAATGGCAGGGGCACATACACAAATATGATAATTTATATCATTTTAAATATTATTTGACCTAAAACTAAATGTTTTTATGATTGTCCTCTGAGGAGGACATGGGGATTTGCAAACTTTTAATTCCCCCCCCCATTTTACACAACACAAAATGGAGTCCACTATGGGCCGAAACTAACATGTATGTTTATGGCAGACGGATGCAGTGGGTCTCAGGAAGATAAATAATAACGGTGGGTTTGCTGCTGAGCCTATTTACCGTGCATACAACACACCTGGCACAGTTTATTGTTATTATATTGCCACACTGTACACTATTGTAATGTTGCCTGTCTTGACTGGAAAATAAAAGAGAAACAAAAGCACTGTACAAAAGATCATCTTTATTGTCAACATGTTTACAATTTACACGCTGTTCAGATGCCTCATAAAGCTGGGTCGCCGGTAAGGCAGTCCATTCGTCCCTGTACTCATTACTTTCGGAAACGATAGGTTGGGACGTGTGCCGGTGACGATAGGTTGGGACGTGTCACGTGTGCCGGAGACGATAGATTGGGACGTGTCACGTGTGCCGGAGACGATAGGTTGGGACGTGTCACGTGTGCCGGAGACGATAGGTTGGGACGTGGCACGTGTGCCGGAAACGATAGGTTGGGACGTGTGCCGGTGACGATAGGATGGGACGTGTCACTTGTGCCGGAGACGATAGATTGGGACGTGTCTCGTGTGCCACATTTCACCAATGACGTCATAGGAGCCAAATCCTGGATCTGCTCGTTTGCAGAGATGTGGGTAAGGAGGAAAAGAGAGAGGGTTGTATTTTCTGAATATTTGAGAGTCTCCTTACACACCGGGGACACATATTTATTTATAAAAGACATCAAAAAGTGCATTTTACATACTAGGTCCCCTTTAACCTGTTAAAGGTAGGGTAGGTACGTTTGAGAAACCGGCTCGAGATACACTTTTTCTTATATTCCATGGAATGCTCTTAACATCCCGATAGCAATGAATATCTTAAGTGCTTTGACAAAAAATCCATTAAAAAATGTCATCTGTGGAAGCCGTAATACTGTAAAAAGTACGATCAATCATTTTCGCCGGCCCGGCTAAAATAACTGGATGGCCTACCTGCCTGTCAGCCTTCCATCTGTGCTCAAACTTATCTCGTGCCCTCATTGGTCATGTGCGCGTTCGTGTGTGTTGGAGGAGGGGCTCTGTAAGGAAGTGGCAGATTTTCTCCGGTTGTGTATTTTCAAATTCTAGCGATCTCGAGCCGGTTTCTCAAACTTACCTACCCTACCTTTAAAGGGGACCTATCATGCAAAATGCACTTTTGTACATCTTTTATACATGAATATGTGTCCCCGCTGTTCCAGGGAACTCACCAAGTGTCAGAAAACACAACCCTCTCTATTTTCCTCCATACCCAAATCTCTAAAAAAGGGGCTACAACGGATCTGATAAAAACTGATCCAGATTTGAACACTGTCCTGACGTCAGGACAGTGGCGCTACGGCTATTGGGCCAACTCCACAAATCAGGAGTAGACAGCCACGGCCATTGCCGTTCGAAAGCGCTGGAGACGCTGTAGTACATATTAGGGATGGGAATTTGAAAGCAAATGTATATTCGAATATTCGACCCCCCAAAAAACGGTTAACCGGTTAACCGAAATGTACATATCCTATAAAAATGTTGAATTTTTTTTTTTAAATAACTTTTGGAAATAAATAAATACATGTTCAAATAACTATAGAAACCAAGTCGAATTTGTCAAATGTATTGAACTGGTGATCACAGTTTGACAGCTATAGGCCTACAGCTTTCATGTGCGGAGGCGATTCACAATCAGGTCAGCTATAGGGAAGACCCTCTCAGCTGGAACGGAGGTTGCGGGTATAGCAAGGTATAGTATGTATATATATATAAGTTTAATTTGGCATAGTTTGCACTCTACACCGCACTCACTAACCTGGTCGAAATATTTCCACACATTACTCCTTTTTGACGCCATGTCTGTTGTGTAGGACTCTTCTTAGAGTGTAAATAATTACCGGACTATGACTGGTAAAATATGTTGAATACCGGCAAAACTAAATCTCTCCTGTCAAAATGTCTATGTACTTTGCCGCCACACACGGTTGCCAAGCAGCGCTTATTGTTGTTTAGGCTGGCCACTCATGTGTCGCGAGTGTTGACAGGGGGCGGGGGAGCACGCTCATGAACTGTTAGTGCCGGAACCTCGCAACGGCTGCGGAGCGCATTTGCGCCGCATTTGGGCATAAGATGAGGTTTGAGTCTGCGTGATCTGCGTGTAGGGAGGGGCAGCAGCCATATCATTAGCTAGAACTAGCTAGATCTGATGGATTTGGACATAAACGCGAGTGAAGTACCGGACGCGAGAGAGAGAGATCAGCACCTGCAGCTCTGCCCGCTGTGAGGGACCGGTGAGCGGAGCAAAACACACCTTTAGACGTCACCTAACCAGTGACGTGCGGTGAGGTTCATGGCTGGTGAGGCACTGACTCTTTCAGAGTCAGATTTACAAATATTATATTTTGACCTTAATCGAAATATTCTGTTATTTTCAAAAGCTTTTTTAGTCTGATGCTTCGATTAATTTTAAACAGACCGTTCAACAAAAGGATACCCAAAATCTAAATATTGGATTGTTCTTTCTTAGTAAGATCCCATTTTCATTACAGTTGTGGTCTAACCTTGACTTGAAGATGAAGTCCATGCTATCCTTCTGGACAACAATCTCTATTACTGTTTTGTAAAAGTCCTCCTTATCTTCCTCTAGTTTCAAAAGTCTAGCTTGTTGTTTGCGTCTACCGTCTCTGCCTAGAATAACAGTAGCAACAAGAACCTGTGGGCTCACGTGCGCCCCCTTCAGTGCTGTAGAGGTTATGGCTGCCTCTCCTGGTGCTTTTTTCATTGCCGTTGTACGAGAGACCAGCGAGCCTAAATATCATATATACGTGAAATAAGTTATTTAGAGACTATGGATGGCGAGGATGAATGTAATAAACGGATCTACAAACATTACATTGGTGACCTACAGTGAGATGGTAACAGGCATGCGCTTAGTGCCCGCTTTCCAGCCAGTTTCTGTGGGGTGACGCATTCTGAGGTGAGGCAGATCTCATCTGTGCCTCACCTTACCCCACAGTAAATGGCTTGAGCGCGCTCACAAAATAAGTGGCCGCGCTAAATTAGTGCCCGCGCTCCAGCAAGTTACTGTGGGCTTACGTGAGGCAGAGCTCGTCCCTGCCTAACTTCTCATCGCTCCCGTAGCGGATCTCGGCAAATTTGCTGATTTTCACTATAAAAAGCGATTGGAATCATACAGAAATCACATTTACACAAGATCAGTGAGGTTCTGCCTCCCCTGCCTCCACTGACTGCACCTAACACATTTAGCTATGGCACTGTCGTATACATTGAATTATTCAATTTGTTGATATGTAATCAACTTAGGCATCCCTCCCAAAAAATTTTTAAAAAATTAATAAAAATATTCATAACTCATATTCGAATGCCTGAATAATTATTCCAATACCTGAATAATTTCGAATATTCGATTAATCGTTCCCATCCCTAGTACATATGCCAGGCCAGTAGATGGTGCTGTTCTCACAGAATCTGCCCTTGCAAAAACAGAGCTAGAAATGGTCAAATTGAGCAAAATGAGGCATGGCTAAAATGCATGATCTGTTTGGTATTTTGAAAATAAAGAAGTATAAATATGCCTTATATAGGTATGGTCCTACACTATATTATTCAAATATAGCATGAAAGGTCCACTTTAAGTTATAAGTTAGCAAAATATAGCTAAATTAGGCTTGATACATGATTTCATTTATCTTGTTGGCAGCTCATCCCTTAAAAACAGAAGTCTCAGAGTGATTATAATAACATGAAATATGAAGGGTCTATTTCAAGCTTGTTATGTAAATAAGTTATTAGGCTTTTTTTCATCAACTAAGATTTGATAGAACATTTTATCAACATGAATTGACTGAATTTGTTTTAAAAGTGAGCTTATTAACACATGAATACTAGTGTGTAATATGGTTGTACATATATATTTAAGAAGTACAATATGAGAAAAGCACGTTTCATTTGTGGGCCATATTTCATTATACTTTTTGAATTAGCTGAGGGCCGGCCCCCGGGCCGTAGTTTGGACACCCCTGGTTTAAAGTGTTAATTAAGAGTAAAGGGAACAGACCTGCTCTGTGTATCCGAAGCTGAGGCTGTAAAACAGCGTCCAGTAGTTTCTGGAGTCTCTTGTTCTCCTCTTTTGAACGAGACAGCTCCTCCTCGAGCTCTGCAATCGTTTTTTCAAACAGAGCAAATATCTCTTCAGCAGTGAGTCGCTGCTTCTTGAACGACAGCAGCATTTGGACTTTACTCATGTTTCCTAGATCACCTTTTCCTGCAAACTCCGTTAAACACACTGTTTCTTTCTCTCCATCAAACTCTCAATCTGACTAGTGTTGCCAACGTGTTTCCAGCTAGCATGCTAAGCTAGCTCCTATAGTCCGAGCTAAACACTCCAGAAAAAGGAGCACACAGTCCATTCGGAGGTTTATCCAAACACACAGATGATGGATCAGTAGTGCTGGAGCTCACAAACGCTTTCTCAGGAACACAGAGAGAGAGAACCGTAGCGACGAGACGCCACCTGGACCCAGTGTGACTACCCGATCTGAATCCCTGCCCGATTTGCAATGCGCATGTGCGAGATGGTCCGCCATATTTCAAATTGACACCGGAAAACAAAAAATATTAGTGTCATCTGCAAATAAAATAAATTTCAATATATTTGATACTCTGCAAATGTCGTTGATGTATATTATGAACAGCAGTTTGGACCCAACACGGACCCCTGAGGTACTCCACAAGTTATGTTCATGTTTTCTGATTTATGTTCACCAATTTCAACAAATTGTTGTCTGTTGCTTAAATAATCTCTCACCCAGTCTAATCCCACCCCGCTGATGCCATACCGTTCCAGTTTTGTCAGTAAAATATTGTGATCTATGGTGTCAAATGCTTTTTGTAAGTCTATAAATATTCCCACTGCTTCTTTTTTATTGTCCATGCAGTTTGCTATTTCCTCACTTAATTCCATTAGTGCCATAGATGTTGATCTATCTTTCCTGAATCCATATTGACTGTCATCCAAAAGCTGATGTGTTTCCATGAAATTGTCAAGTCTTTTTGTAAAAAGCTTTTCAAGGATCTTGGAAAACTGAGAGAGCAATGAAACAGGTCTGTAATTTGTGTAATGGTGTTTATCCCCAGTTTTATATAATGGTATAACTTTTGCTATTTTCATTTTATTTGGGAATTTACCAGATTGAAAAGACAAGTTAAAGAGATGAGTCAATGGTTCTGCAATTTCTTCAATAATGTCTTTTACTATAATCATATCAATATTATTCCAATCGGTCGAGGATTTGCTTTTACATTTTCGCACAGTATCTATGATTTATTTTTCTTCGACTGGTGTGAGGAAAAAAGAGCTATTATTTTAATTCCAGAGGTCCGTATCTTCCCCTTTAGTTGTTTCTACGGTTTTAATTTTTTCTGCCAGATCTGGCCCCACATTTACAAAGAATTCATTAAAACCATTAACCACATCATCTGTATTATTAATAACATTATTTTTGTCCACAAAAAACTCAGGGTAACCTGAACTTTTTGCTCCATTTCTAATGACACTATTTAATACTTTCCATAAACCTTTCATATTATTCTTATTATTCTCTAATATTTCATTATAGTATTCTTTTTTACATATCCGTAGAATATGGGTTAATTTATTCTTATATCTTTTATATTTATTTTCTGCTTCTGAAGTTCTATCTTTTATGAATTGTCTATATAGTGTATTTTTCTTTTTGCAGGCATTTTTTAGGCCATTAGTGATCCATGCACTGTGAGTTTGTTTGTGTCTCTCTCTGCATTGCTTCACAGGACAGTTTTTGTCATAAAGTGATTTAAAAATGTTTAGAAAATCATCATAGGCCTTGTCAATATCGTCTCTCTCATATACTACCCTCCAATTCTGATTTAGTAAGTCATTTTTAAATGCAATTATGTTATCTTCAGTTCTCAATCTTTTGTATTTGAAATGGCTGGCGACTTTAGGTTTCTTAGAACTGCAGTGATAGACAATAAAAACAGGTAAATGATCACTGATGTCACTATATAATAGTCCGCCTACTGTATTGTTTTCCATAATGTTTGTGAATATGTTGTCTATTAATGTAGCAGAATGAGAAGTGATTCTACTAGGTCTGGTAATTTTAGGATACAAACCCATACTGTACAATGTATTGATGAAGTGTTCTGTCATTTTATGCTTATTTGGATTCAACAGGTCAATATTGTAATCCCCACAGATAAACATAATTTTTTGTAATGATTTAGTAAACATGTTTTCTACCCTATCTGTAAATGTGTCAATACAGGTTCCAGGAGCTCTGTATATACAACTCACAATAACATTTTTAGACTTTTCCATACAAATTTCTACTGTAACACATTCAAACAAATCGTCAACAGCTGTTGTCATGCTCTCCGCCACCTTATAGTTCATTCCTTTATCCACATAGATTGCCACACCCCCTCCACTCTTATTCCTTCTGTTTGTATAATTCAGTTCGTAGCCATCCATCTCAAAGTCCACACCTTTCTCAGCACTGATCCTGAGGCCTGTACTACGAAGCTGGATTTTCGCTTAGCCGGCTAAATTCAGGGAAATCTCGGGCTTTCCGGTCCTACGACGCTGGTTCTCTTTTTAGCAGGCTAGATTTCCATGGTAACTTATGCTGAGCGGCAAACCTGCTCCGGAGCAGGTTAGGTGGCAGGCTAAGAGATCAACTCAGTGAAAGCACCGCCTGCTGACCAATCAGAGCTCCGTGTGCGGAGTTTAAAGCGATCAATTCATATTACAGGATAGAGGAAATACAGAAAAACTGCCGTTGCAGGAAAGACGGCCGTGAAAATTAATAGAATATCCCCTCCCATCTTCAGAGCAATCTGACTATTATAATATTAGCGTTAAGAAAGCTTACTTAAATATCTGCCACAACATAAGTAACCGGATCAGAGTAACATTAAGTACAGTCCGCGGCACTGTGAGTGCAGACGTAGATGTGTCCCATTATCATTCATATCATATCACATCATAATGTATCATATATTTCCTTATTTGAGTCAGCTTCTTGAGCCGTATCTGGCCGTGCAACACTCACAGTGTCACATACTGTATGCAGAAGTATTATTTTAAGCAACACATTAAGTTGACGAAACACTCGAGTCAAATTCTCCTAATTAAAGTCAGATCCACTCGTGTCTTGGACGGGGCAGTGATTTCATAAACCTGTTAATGTACGCATTCAAACACTTTTTCTTTTACCAGCTGTATTCACCTTGCAGGTGCAGCTATGTGGCTTTTATCCTGGGTAAAGTGTTTAAGTCATGGATGTTTAAAGTTTAACTTCTTCATATTTGACTAATATTAAAGTTCACTTTTCATTCAGGAAGTATGACGCTGCGCTGTCAGTACGCTTCTCCGTGTTTGAGATTGGTCGAATGCTCCAAATACCACCCCTTTCATGTGAACGCGCACCTAACTAGATAGGACACGGCGGCTTGAGCGATCCACTTGATATCCAGCGTCGTAGTACAGTTTAGCGCCAGCGCGTATGTTTTGGATTAGGCCAACTGGCTAACTCCAACATATCCAGGTTAGGTTGAACCAGCTTCGTAGTACAGGCCTCAGGTCTCTGATATTGCTATGATGTTGAATGGGTTCTTAAACTGACTTAGATATTCTTTAATGTTGAGGAAGTTGGCATATAGGCTTCTGCTATTGAAGTGGATAATTGATATGTTCTCTTCTGATTGACACGTTACATTGAATTGCTCTTCTGTGAAATAGTTGCAGCTGTTGTTGATATTGTTCAGTAAGTTGTTTTCCGGATCAATGTCATTTTCCATGTCCTGTGCTTTATGCTCTGTATATGCAAAAGTTTCTAGTCTTGATGGAGATATGTGTATATTAACTGGAATTGTCATGGTAGTGTTTTTTTTTCGTGTCTGATTTGCTTCATTGGTATTTTTCCAGTTCCTCCAGGTCCCTGATGATTAACACTTTGGCTTGTTCTGGTGATCCGTTAAGCTTGATGAAGATTCTGCAGTTTGCAAACTTTGTCTAAGGAAGAGACTTCAGAGAGAGACAGACTGCAGGACCAGCACCCGCTTGGTACTCCTTTTCATTCCTCAACACTATCATCCAGTAACCTTTCTGAGGAGACGCTGTGATGTTTACCTTGCTGTTGATCGACTCTCTGGCCACTCCTAAATCCCACTGAGTCTTTCCTTTAACCTGAACCTCATAATAAAATCTTCCTGAAGAGAAACTCTGCTTTGCTAAAACACAAGGACACAAATCAAATCTCTCAGGATTGCCTGGGAGATTCTCCTTCACATCACCATCTTTAACTTGTTTTCCATCATCAGACAGGATGAGTTTGGGAAGTGCTGTATCAGGATCAAGAGTCACCTCCACTTCATACTGCTGGACCCTCTTCAGCTCCACCTCCACCTCATACTGCTGGACCCTCTTCAGCTCCACCTCCACCTCATACTGCTGGACCCTCTTCAGCTCCACCTCCACCTCATACTGCTGGACCCTCTTCAGCTCCACCTCGAGCAGCTTCTTCATCTGTTTACTGAGCGTCTCCTCCAGCTGAGTCACAGCTCTCACCACAGTCCCCTCATATGAAGGTGGATGGACCCTGACTTCTGTCCAGTTCTTGGTGGGTGGAGCAGCGTTCAGGGACGTGAAGCTTTGGAGGAGGTGGAGCTGGTTTTCAGAGCGTGAGAGCTGCTCCACCTCAGAGCTTCTCTTCTTCAGCTCAGAGATTTCCTGTTCCAGCTCTTTGATGAAGCCTTCAGCCTGTTCCTCTGTCTCTCTCGGCTTCTCTTTGATCGTGTCGTTGTGCTCGGCCTGGCTTCTCTCAACAGACTCCTTCAGAGCGGTGAAGACCTGAACACCATCTGCTATCTCTCTGTCTGCTCCTTCCTTACTGAGCTCCACTGAGCGATTCATCTCCTGAATCTTCAGTCGTCTCTTCTGGATCATCTTCTGAATTTCAGCCTCTGTCTTCCCCAGCTCTGCCTTCTTTCCTTCATATCCTTCTTTCAGAGGAACAACATCATGTGTCTTGTGGTCTAAAACACTGCAGAGCATGCAGACACACACCTGGTCGGTCTTACAGAACAGCTCTAGCAGTTTATCGTGCTTCACACACATCCTGCCTTCCAGGTTCTCCTCAGGATCAATCAGATGATGTCTTTTCAGACCTGGCCTTGTCAGGTGAGGCTCCAGGTGAGTCTCACAGTAGGACTCCAGACACACCAGGCAGGACTTCAGGGCCTTCAGTCTTGTTCCAGTGCAGGCGTCACAGGGAACTTCTCCTGGTGACTGTCTGAACTGAGCAGCCATCTCAGAGATGAAAGTGTTGACCCGCAGCTCAGGCTTTATGTTGAAAACTTCTTTGCCGTTTGACTGCAAATAAGTCAATAAAGGAGCATGGCTGCTCATTCCCTGGCTCTCAAAAGAGTTTGGCTGGCTGTTTAATCTATGTTCACACTGAGACAATACAACATATAGAGAGAACAGTACACCTAGTGTGTAAGTATACATACAAGCAGGTCGCACAGTATGCTCACAAATACATACAATCTGTTAAAAATCTGTTTTAATTAAAAAGTACAGGCTGCATGTGTTCTCAGACTTGGAGAAACTTGACATGTTTTTCTATGCGTCTGAACCTCTCTTTAGTGGTTCATTAATAAAACAGATATTTCAACGTGTGCCTACTTTGTTCATGTACTGTTGAGGTTAATTTCAGTAGTTGTGTTCTATAATGTATTTACAAAGTGTGAAGAGGAGGCAACTTTAGAATAGGGAACCTGTTCAGGTCAATTAGAGTCAAACTACTAGCTTATTGATTATGAACAAGACTTCACTTTAAAGGTGGGGTAGGTAATTTTGGAGAAACCAGCTCGAGTGCGCTAGAAGCCGGAAGAAATCTGCCACTTCCTTACAGAGCCCCTCCTCCAACACACACGAATGCACAGATGATCAATGAGGGCACGAGATAAGTTTGTGCACAGATGGAAGGCTGACAGGCAGGTAGGCCATCCAGTTATTTTAGCCGGGCCAGCTAAAATGATTGGTCGTGCTTTTTACAGTACTACGGCTTCCACAGATGACATTTTTGTATGGATTTTTTGTCAAAGCACTTAAGATATTCATTGCTATCGGGATGTTAAGAGCATTCCAGGGAATATAACAAAAAGTATATCTCGAGCCGGTTTCTCAAACTTACCTACCCCACCTTTAAAATAGGGAACATGTTCTTAGATATAAATACCTAATTTTGAGTTATTTAGACACAATTAACACTTATAGTTTCATGTCTTGTTACATAAGAATAGATCATATTTGTTAATATATGGGAGAATTACTATTCTTGTGGTACTACTGCCTTATTAGGTCCATATTGAGCAGAGCATATTAAGACCAAAACTCACGAACAACAACTTCCTTACTTGCAATAAATAAGCACTAATTAGAGGATTATTGAGGAAAAACTCTCAACTAATGGCTTATTTCTTGTAAAATATGGTCATGTAGAATAAGGCATTAATAAGTGTTTTATAATTACTAATAAAGAGCCAATATACTGCTAATATGCATGTTAATTAACAACTAGTTGATGGTGAATTTGTGTACCTTAATATAAAGTGTTACCTAGTTTTATTTCAATCAAATGATCACTAAAACTTTCAATGAGGTGGCCCACAACACATACACATTGTAGTTGTCCTTGAATTTTTGGCTGCAATCTGCAGGTATTCAGCGTCTGGTTCACACAGCTTATCATGCAGTCCAGTTCTGGACTTTGCTGCCAGTCAAATAAACGTAGATGTGCAATTTAGCTGTGATATCTTTATGAGATCACCAACTCAGAAAAAATGTGATGACATTGGTGATTTCCACTCCAACTAACATTTGTTTTACAGGGAAGAAAGAGTTGGATCCTAATTCTTAAACTCACACAAGTTCATGGACAGTTTGCAGGAATCTCTCTTTTCATGCCCCATGGCGACATCAGTTAGAAACTTCTTCTGTCTACGGCCCTGAAAAGTAATTTCTCTCAGAGTAGAGCTCAGGTTTTGAGTTCATACCGGTTATTAACATACAGTGACAATGATCAGTTGCACCATCTTACATAGAAAGACATCAGTCCCTACAGAAACAGTGAAGTCAAGAAAAAACATTTGGGAATTCAAGGCCACTCAATAAATTGTGTAACCGCTGTTAAACTATAATTGTATGGTTTTACAGGAAATACAAGATCAAATCTGACACTGTAGTGCAGAAAGTCCAAAGGGAAAGTCAGATAACTCTTATTCCTTATATATGTATGTGGTAAAACAAAGTCACTTATCAAAATGTTAGACCATCATAAGTTATTCTTTAACTACAGACAATAAAGGTCAGGGGAAAGTTTGTACATGTTAACCTAATATTAGCTGACGACGTTCTGTCTCATTTTAACTAACCAGAGTTTAGTAACTGTATTGTATTCCCAGCTAAATGTTCTTGTTATCCAAAATGAATTCATTTCATGGCATAACATTTTTCTGAATAGTAAAACAGGTGTCAAAGATTCAGTTTTTAACTAAATGTTGACTGATATTTAGATGGTGTTCTTGTGAAGACAGTGGGACCGCCCTTCTCATCTTGTGGGTTCGATATCGCGAGAGCACAGATGATTTCGACATTGGTATTCTCTGCCTATTTCCTTAAGCATTCTCTCCTCCTTATCTCTGTCATGACTTTCTATTTAATACCTTATAAACAGCTGTAATCGTTAGTTTAGAAGTCCTAAAAACGCTTCTATGGCACAGTTCTCATTTACGGTAGCTCCCTCTGACGTCATAGCTACTCACGTAATGTGTAAACACTCCATGATCAACTGTTCCTTCATTTAATATTCAGCAGTAATAATATCTCAACGTCTATCGATGTAGTGTTAAAGCCCGTACGATTTGGTGTGTAACACTCCAAGTCATTTTCACTTTACATTCAGAAAACGTAACATTAGTCACATGCTAACTGGATAAAGGATTTTCAGAATAAAAGCTTGGCATTGATTTCCTGAGAACTTCCGGGTTTTTTCCACAATAAAACAGCTTTAAACTGACGATATTTTTTAGACTGAATTATGCTGTTTAACATTGATTTTAATTTCTAACAATACTGCCCCAGTTCCTAAACTGTAATGGAAATGCGCCATAAAGTGAGCCAGTCCTAACGAGGCCCAGCCATACCGAGCGGGGCCGAGCGGCATCCCCGCTTTGTCTTCTTCTTGCGTCTCTCAGGTAGAACAGCAACAGGTAGCCATGGTGAATCTCCATTGTTTGTCGGAGGGTTAATATTGTCCACGAAGTTTCGCAATTGGAAAAGTTCCTCTCTGCTATATTGTATGGCAGAGTAGGTGCGGTCGGCTAGCATGTTGCGAACCATGTTAAAAGTAAAACGGCAAAAGTAAAAGAAATATGTACAAAATACGAAAATGGGCAAAGTTGGAGAGGAGCACAAAGACGATGCGGCCATCTTCACCGGCGCATCAAGCATCAGTAAAGTTCAGTAAAGTTAGCAGACCTGGAAAACCGTCCACAGCGCAGTCATGCCTGGAAGGTAAAATAAACTACATGCAATGCATTGTTTTAATCTGCACAATACTGGTCTCAGATGTACTTTTATTTGCTCGGTAGATCGAGTTAGCAATGCTAGGTTGAATTGGGTAACACTGTTAGTAGGCTGGAACCGACCTAGCTAATAACATCTAGCTAGCTCGCTAGCTATTCTCGGCCGCTATAAAAACGTTTTGACTTGTGAATAAGTGTGCAATGTTCTGTAATTTGCTTCACTAACTCATGGCACTAATCGTGTGTTTCAGGCGAGGTGTTTCTAGTTAGCTTTCCCCTCCGGGATAAAACAATAATATAATGTTAGCAATTAGCATGCTAGCTGGACATAATGCTACCTCTAACAATACATTGTAGTTGCTATAATTTCAAGTCATTTGCAACATTCATTCTACAACATGTTAATGGTAAAAGCTTAAACAGTTGATTACCTGCATGCCACAAAGACTGATGTTCTAATATTTTGCACATTTAAATAAAAATGTAATTGAAATTCAATTATTTTTCCTTTTTTTTATTGATTGTTATAATTGTACTCAGCGATGTTATGTTAGATGTCAATCCACTTACACTGTAACTACTCTGGCCTTGAAAGAAGGTTACGCATCTAACTGATGTCCACTAATCCCTATAAACAAAGTTCAATAAGCACAAAACAATAAATAAGGGCACTTTGATATTTATTTTTTATTTGATATGATTTGATCCTATCTTATCTTCTACTTTACACCTGCATTTTGTACACTGTCCCTGCCTGCACCATGTCCAATGTTGTCTCTGTTGACACCCTACTAGGCGATTAAACTGATCTTGTATCTTGCTTATTTCTCCTTAGGAAAGCGGGCACGGGATGACAGCTTCCTTGACACCATCATGGCGATGGACCACCGTGCCATGGTCAGCAAGGAGAATGAGGACCTGCGTGCCAAGGAGATGCACGACGAACGGCTGCTGCATTCACACAAGGCCCAGGAATCGGACAACCAGCTGCTCATGGTGATGCAGCGCCATGCTGACTCGGTGGCGCGCCAGATGGAGGTGTCGGCGCGCCAGGTGGAGCAACAAAATACCTTTCAGGCTGGGCTTCTGGCAGTGCAAAGCGAGCTGATTAAATCCAACAGGCCTTCAATAAAAAAAATAAGAAAAACTTGTTGTTGTTGATAAACTGTACAATGACTTGTTGGGAGGCGGGTGGTGCAGTGGTCTCGTGCGTTGGTGTTCGGATCAGGGGAGCACAGGTTCAAACCCCACTGCAGTCAGCATGTCGTTGTGTCCCTGGGCAAGACACTTCACCCCAAATTGCCTACACCTGGGACAGTTAATTTTGTATTATTGTGATTATATATATGCCACTGTTATTAATACTGACACTTCACTTTGCACTAAGGTGTGTCTGCTGCTGAGCCTACCTATTGTTATTATATATATATATATATGTTTTGATACTACTGACACTTTATTTGATATTGAAAATGTTGACTTCTATTTACATGCATACGACAAACCTGGGACAGATGCTGTTATTGATATTGTCTTGAGTGTGCAATAAAAGAGAACCTACATGGCGATTAAACAGAACCTGTATCTTACATTTTTCATTACATTTCATGTAACTAAGCTTGCTTATTTCTCCTCTGACACTTTATCTTTACAGTGACCTGTGTAGCATCCTATACATCACATGTAAGTGATTATTCTGATACCATCATGTTTCATCGGTTATAAACTGGCGAAGCTTTATTTATTGTGGCTTTCAAAAAGATAATTTCATTGTGTTTCAAAATGGCGTCCAACACAAGCACTATTTATTTATAGAAAGAGAAATGGTTAAGTTTGTTATTACCAGTGTTGTGAGTTCAATATTTTTAATTAATTATAGTAAGGGAACATCTTAGGAGTTAGTGTAGTGAGTTTCAGAGCAGTGTAATAATTATTTGACCTAAAACTAAATGTTTTTATGAACATGACATGGGGATTTGCTAACTTTTGATTTCCCCCATTTTACACGACACAAATGGAGGCCACTATGGGCCAAAACTAACACGTAGGTTTCTGTAGGGTTCATGGCAGACGGATGCAGTTGCTCTCAGGAGGATATATAATAAAGATGTGTTAGCTGCTGAGCCTATTTAGTGTGCATACGACACACCGGGCACAGTTTATTCATTTCACACGTAGCGTAGCGCGTGCATGTCGTCGTCCAATCCTTTTGTCAATCCTTCTTAACCGCCTTCGCTTCCGAATCAGCATTGCTATTGCATTTGACTGGTCGACGATCTGTATTTGTGTTTGCTTAAATAACTCAGACGAAGCTCATGTCTGAGGTCGGAAGGTAAACAGACGCCATATACAGCAGGTGGGCGCGGCAGTATACGCGGGAGGTTTTTCTTCTTCTTTTTCTCTCGGTTTTTTGGCGGATTGCAACTTTAAGGTGCATACCGCCACCTACTGTACTCGCCGTGAAGTTGTTTGCGGCCTGCCAGTAAACCCAAAGCAGAAGAAAAAGAAGTGACGTCAGCGGTTAATTTGCCTAATCCACCCCCAGGAACTCATTTTGGTGTGAACGCGATCTGCTTTAGTTCATCAGAACTAAAAGAGTTCTCATTAACTAAAGTTCTCATGAACTATTGTGGGAAAAGTACTTGGTGTGAACGCGCCTATAGGTGCGCTCAAAGTACGCGCTCAAGTGGCGGCGGCGTAGCTTAGAAAGCGCTATCTTTGATATGCGTGTTGATAACGTACGTGTGAATATGCGCGTGATTAACGTACGTGTGGATAAGCGCGTGAATAACGTACGTCTCGCCTCCGTTAGCATTGTATAGCATTATCCTATATTATATTTTTCGAATGATTCCGCTCCTACAGTAGTTTGGAGAGTGTTACAGGTACACTTTCTCATCGGCACAGTATTGCTCTCTGCTCGGGAACAGCTGATTGCTGCACGGCGATCAGCTGTCCCTCCCTCCCTCAAGGTGTGTGTCTGGTGTGTGTCTGTGTGTCTCATTCACTGTCCCTCAGGTTGTGGCATGTTTCGATTGCCAGTTTGTGGCTTGTATGTCTTGTGAACGCAACGCTGGCATAATATGATGTAGCCTGCTGACATGGCCTCTAATAAACACACAGGACTAAAATAATACGTGTTTAATTCAGCCCAGATGCGGTGACTGCAGGCCAAATCCATTAATGCGGCATATATTGAAGGTGCTCACAGTTGCACCGGTATGAGGCGCAGTGAGAACCACGCACCTGTCAGACTGGCGAATGTGCACATTTAAATTTCAGGAGAATAATGAAGATGTGATTGGTTGTTCCACTCTCCGTTTCTCACGAGACCAGCGCGCTGCTGTTTACATTAGTGTGGACTGGACCGACTGAAACTGACGGCAAGGTTAATTATTGTGGAAGGATGGACCCCCATCCTGCAACAAAAAAAGGCAGCGAAATGTGCTAAAATCACTGATTTATTCAGAACCCCCCGTATGGTATCTAATGACGAAGCAGAAAGTAAGTGAGCGAACATTATGAGCCACATTTCTTTCTATATTGTAGCCTGATGTGCACATCGACTGTCAACAAAACAGTTTCTCAGTCCAATGCAAAGTTAGTGGCAGGCCCTGTGTGACTGGAGACTATAAGGCTACACAAAACCCAAACATGTCCTTAATGTTACTCAAGGCAAATATATGTAATATAACCGTTAGACTGCAGCTAACTGTGGGGCTACAAACCCCTCATACTGTGAGTGAATAACTTCATGGTTATGTTGTGTAAAGGGGAGACAATCATTATGGTATTAGGCCATGCAAATACAGGGTCAACTAAGTGATAAAATAAGTGTTGCATCATATATGTTCTTGAATAATGTTATTTCATAAATAGTTGTTAATGTAATGATTACATGTTCTCCGTATTCAGTTCCACTATCAGATGATGCTGATGGTGATGGCCCTGAGGGAGAGATGCAGGCAGAGCTCAGTGGACAGAACTGGCAGGTACAGAGGAAACTGTTTCAATAGGCTATGTCTATGAAAACACTGAACAAAACAAAGGAAATGTAATGACAACAGTATAAGCAAGCTATGTTCATGTTCTCTCAATAAGTTACTAGTTATTGATCACAGTTTAATCCATTTGAGGTCCACCCCCAAATAAAACATGTTCACATGGAAAGGTTCCCAAATACATATGCACACCTTTTTTTTAACAATATCCTATGTCCATATGTGTCTATTTAAGTAGTAGATTCAAACTGTAGGGCTATCACTAAGGGCAGCAACGTTGTAAATATTGACGATACATCCAGCAAAACGCCCCCAAACAAAACTGGTAGTGGCCTGGCTGGGTGTAGAATTCCCGGCCTGACCTATGGTCCCAGTCCGGCCCTGCTGACACATCACACACCCGTACACTACACACATCACTGATTAACTGATATCACAATTGAGTTACTCTCTTTAAATAAATATACTGTAATTGGAAAATAATCATGTGTGGTGTCCTTGTTTTGTCCGTCCTTGAGCCAGGGCTCCCTATTGTTGTATGTAGGTTATTCTTGGTTTTAGAATGAATTCAGTAATGGTGTGTGTGTGTAACACAAACATAATAAATCATTGGATAGTGTTTCTATATAATAGAAATGAAGTAATGTATTAAGACTCAGTGCGAGTTATTACTTTCTTCCTTTACTTGGCATTCTTCAAAAATACACAGACATTGCAGCACATCGTTTCACGTCTTTGTACTTTCTCAGCATTAAAGTGCAATGTGTTGGCAAACCTTTGTTTCCTCCTGACAGCTCACTTAAAGGTATACAGTTGAACTGGATAATTTAACATGTATGCCACCTGCTGGAAAGAAGACGTATCGCTCTGTTGCCGTCGTTTGGACAACAAAAACAGAGTTAAACTCTCATTTCATAAACAATCTTTGAGTACAGACACCGTCCTGCAGAGAGCACACAATCCAACAGCACGTTTTTGGTCTAGCATCACTTTACAAAACGTTTGCATTAAGACACTTATGGGGCATTTCCACCATGGCGCGGAGCGCGGTTTAAGCGTGCCGTGTCGTGCCGTGCCCGTTTTTGGTTGCGCTTCCACTAGGCCTAGTACCGGCCCGGGGCCACTTTTTCACCTTTTTTCTGGGCCGACAAAATTGTGGTTCTATCGAGGCCACACTAGCGCAATATTGTCTAGCTGCGGCCGCGGCAAGTACATGACACTACACGACACGCCCCCTACACGACACGCCCACCTGACACGACACTACGGTGGCTGAGAGACATTAGTGATCTCCAGTGTGCTGGGCAGTGTGGCGGCGGAGGGAGCCGAGGGCACCACCAGAGGAGAGGCGAGCGATGACAGCAGCATCACCGTGGTGCAGCTCCCCGCACAGACTGAGGGGACTTGTTACACGGAGCCCATCACCGGGGAAGCCTGCGGCGGGAGAAGGCGGTCTGCTCGGCCTGCCCTTGGCTCTGGGGTCCCTCCTTAAAAAAAGTCTCATCATACTTAATCCTAGACAGTAGCACATGGTATATATTGTATGACTTTGTCATTTTTTTAATGTTGATATGTATTCGCTCATAGCCTACTGTGCCTTTCACGCAGACAATACAAGTGAATTTTGAAATGACAAATAGGTTTATGTTTCAAGTTTATTTGCATTAAAAACGTGTTTTTAAACCTTCTGTTCAAATTTGATATTTTGTTTCTTAAAAGACTAAATCTTTAAAAACATGCTGTTTGCCATTTTTAAAGTTTGATGGAAGAAATTAAAATATAGGTCACTGACGTGGAGCTTTAGGCCTGCAATGCTTTCAAAAAAATTTTTGGTGTTGTTTCAGTTTTGAGTGAATATGGATGTTAAATTCACAAATGAGTATGAATAATCTTGAACAAGAACCTTTGAGTCCTTCAAAGGTTTTGTAATAGACCCCTAGTACTTTTAATTTATAAAGTAATAATAATACATGTGAATGATTGAGCTCATTAGTGGCCTTACTGGCCCTCCTAATTTGGTCCTTAATGACCCCATGATGTGATTATGTATATCTTAAAACCTTTAACAACTATATTTAGATGTTCACAAATATCTACATTTATGTATAAATACATGTGTAGCAGTTAGACAAACATAATTAATAGATTATCTCATTAATACCTATTTTATATATTAAAAAAAGTTTACTAAACCACCGTTTGTTGACAAAATGATTTGGGTTGAAAGTTATACTGTTGTGTCTCAAACGGATAGACTAGGTTATTAATTTATTTGCCTAATAGTTGCTTAAAATGCTACAATAACATTTGCAATTCGTTTTTAATCTGCCATGTACGGTAATGTCTCTCAGCCACCGTAGTGTCGTGTCAGGTGGGCGTGTCGTGTAGGGGGCGTGTCGTGTAGTGTCGTGTACTTGCCGCGGCCGCAGCTGGACCCTTCTCCATATATTGGGACGCTTGCAGCATTTTTGAAAACAGAGAAGCTAAAAGAAGAAATGGCATAGAAAAGCACACCGTGGTCGATTGACGACGTTACGACGTTCCTCCAGCTGATAGCAGATGACAAAATCCAGCGGGAGCTCAACGGCACAACTCGCAACCTCAAAGTTGTTCAGGAGGTCTCTGCACTGTTGTCCGGACGCGGATACGCAAGGACTTTCCAGCAGTGTAGGGACAAACTGAAAAAGCTTAAGAGTGAGTATAGAGCCGTCAAGGACCACAACGGCCGGAGTGGTTCAGATAGGAGAAGCTGGAAGTGGTTCGACCTGATGGACGCTATTTATGGCCATAGACCGGCCAACGTTGGGAGGGAGGGAGGCCTGGACTCTGCAACCGCGTTGCTGGAGTCCCTGCATGGTAAGTCTTTGCTAACGCTCTGTTATTGGCTTGAAAGCGTTGTGTCCCTATCTATTATAAAGCTCACTTCTAACAAACAAGTCTATTTTATGGATCCCCGAAGAGCTACATAGCTAGCTAAGGCAGATAGCATTAGCTAGAGCTATTGTTTGCTACCACCACATGTGCCATTGTTTACGTTCAGTTTTTCTTTTCTACAGTTGTTGTTGTTGCTATTTAGTATTGTGCTGCAGTAGTTTGTGGAATTAACAAGTCATGTTGCTGTTCTAGATGATGCCATAGATGAAACTAGTGAGGAGGAACAGTCCCGAACAACGGGTGATCCGTCCTCGTCATCGAATCCAGAAGGGACCCCAACTCGACCACAGACACCAGCCGAACAACCGACACCAACTCAACCACCAACGCCGAGTGCCATCACGACACCGCAGCGTGTGGTTCTAGGTAAGAAATAGGCATGGCAAAACGACTGCAATTGTGACTTTTTTTAAACTTTAGATCATCCATCGTCAGTAAGTAAAATAAGCTATACCACTGTGTGGAAGTGCTCTGTTACAAGTAAGTAACTAGCTAGTAAGCAGCTAGTACAATTGTGTGTGACATCCTATTATATACATATATTTATATTCATTATCAACAGGCTGGACATAATGTAATTCACTTTCACAATCATTGTAAACATCTAGGGCATAACTGTCTTTAGTTCATCCTTACTGTAGTTCTGCTTATACATTTTATTCTTATATCCTTGTGTGACCTGTACCTGTCCTGTGTTTTTCATTCTTATTGCTAATTCTTATTGCTATAATTATCTTATCATCATACAGGCAAGAGGAAACGAGGAGGAGACGAGCACCTAGCACAGGAGGAACGGCACCATGAACGGAACCTGGCCCAGGTGGATCGGCACTGGCAGCTGACCATGGAGGCTACTGCCCGGGCAAGGCAGGAGGAAATGGCCTTGAGAAGGGGGGAGAACGCTCAAACTCTGGCATTTAACTTAGCCTTCCTGCGCACTCTTGGCCAGGTTGTGGACAGCCTACGTGGCCCGTCTCTTCAGGAAGACGAACCACCTCTGTAATTGCCACATTAGTACAGTACTTTCTTGTTTATGTCTTATCTTTCTTTTTTGTTTTTATAATGCCATGCCTTTTTATGCTGCTGCAACACATTTTTTTATTTTTTTTATTTGTACAATGCCATGGCTTTTTTATGCTGCAACTAAAACACTTCCCAAATTGGGATTCAATAAAGTACTTCTCATCTTATCTCTTGTTGATAAATGCATCATCTGATTTCCTGCCATAATCTGATTAACAAACTGATTTTCGTGAGCATGTAAACAAAGTCACTGGGTTGCCACTCACACACAAACACACAGTTTTGGAATCCAATCATAAACTGAAATGAAATGTACACGTTTCATTAAAGGGCTTTAAATCAGCAGAACAAAAACACTGAGAATTGTGTCGTAGTCCAACGTTTAAAACAAATTCAGATTCACATAATTTTGAGGCAGAAGTTATAGGCCTATATTTGTTCTAAATAAAAATAAAAATAGGCTACTAATAACATTTATGTGGATCTAACATTGTACATGAATTTATAAAGCAATAAGAAACACCAGTTAGGAAAAAGCCCATAAGATAAAAAGTGAATTTTAAGAAGAGATTTAAAGCAAGAAATAGTTTGCTAGCTTGAGGTCCTCCTCTAAAACATTGTTTAGTAACTGACACATCATTACTTAAAGTCAAAGACTACCTTTTATAAATAAACTGGAAGGGGGTATTTCGAAAAAAAAACAGAAAGAGGAGGATAAGAGATCATTTGTATTTATGTTTATAGTTTACTTTAATATTTGCTTAATTTATTAGAGATTTTCTTTTCAGGATCTGATATTTGCTCAAATGTTCTTATTATGGGGCAGTACTTACTGGCACTTGAAATTCAAATATTTACTAAATAGTCAATTCTGATAACATTTTTTGGTTTAAATCATTTGACAAACACATGTATGTGAAAGAGAAAAAAATATTTATTTATGTTCAACACAATGTAGTAATAATAAACACAAAACAAAATGTCACTACCCTTAATGGCCCACAATCTTTCAATTGCTATTCAGGTAGCGCTTCAAACCCTCTCTTATTTCAGTGCCCCCCTACTCTGCACCTTGTGCCACTGCTGCTGCTGGTGCATCCCATTCATCATCATAGAGCACAGCATGTAAGCACCATAGATTTCACAAGTTTCACATCACAGTCATTTCTTTTCATGAGGCAACGCCACCTTCCCTTCAGTCTACCAAAAGCGTTTTCGACCACTACCCGTGCTCTGCAAATGTTCTTGTTGTAGATCACATGTTCTGCTGTCAGCTGTCTATTGTCAGGGAACGTTTTCATGAGCCAGTTTTGCAAGGGATAGGCATTGTCTCCCAGGATGTAATAGCCAGCATTCACCCCACCAATGTTCCTGGTGCAAGGTGGAAAGTAGTTGCCACGACTGGCCAACTCCCACAATAAGGACAGCCTCAAAACCCGAGCATCATGCAAGCTCCCAGGCATTCCTGCAAACACATTCCAGAAATGTCCCTTTCCATCTACAACTCCTTGAAGGATGATGGAGTGCCAGCCTTTACGGTTGAAATAGTCGCAGTGGTATTCCTGTGGTGCCAAGATGGGTATGTGTGATCCATCAATAGCACCTACACACTGTGGGAGCCCCCGCCATTTCTGCAAACTTCTCCCGGTCTGGTGAACGAATTAGTTCCGGTACTAACAACGTCTCTGCAGCAGCACAGAAGTCTTGCACACACCGGCACACAGTTGTGTGGCTCACTCCAAAAAGATGTCCAATGCTTCTGTACTCTGAGCCGGTCGCAAGCTTCCACAGTGCGATGGCCACCCTCTTCTTTAGAGGTATACACTTGCGGAATGCTGTGTCCTGTCTCTCCATCGCTGGCCGCAGTTTGTTGCACAGGTAGACGTAGGTTTCCTCTGACATACTGAAGTTCTCGACCCACTGAGTGTCTGTGAAAGATGGAACAATCACACCCCACCACTCGGTAGCTCGGTCGAGCATCCAAACACATGGTCTGCGGCGGCGACCTAACTTCTGAAATACACAAACAAAAGCATACATATTTTAATACGTAAAAGTGGTAGCTACAATTAATTAAATACTTGAAACACTTTGGTCGTATAGTGAGCGTGAAACACATTGCTAGTTAGCGAACGTTAGCTTACCGAGTAGCGTTGAGTCGTGCTGGAGTAGTCTCTGCCGCTTTCTGCAATTGCCATAAGTCTCCCATGAGCTTCTTCTCTATTACGTCTTGCTATAAGCCACCTTTTCCGAAAGAAAGTGTTCCTTCTTGCTGTGATAAAACACCACAGACACAGAAACAAGGAAACAATGGCATCCACATCCTCCAATGTTGCGTGTTTCGTGAGTTGTGTCGCATTGAAGATGACGTCACGGCAATTGTATGCAGCGTCGCTCCGCCTACACTGCGTTACTATAGTAACTACCCCAGTTCCTAAACTGTAATGGAAGCGCAGCATGAAGTGAGCCGGCCCTGTTAAGGCCCAACGCGGCCAAGCAGTACCGAGCATGGCCGAGGCCGACCGTGTGGTGGAAATGCGCAATAAGACTAGCTGGTCCATCTCCCCTCCACAGAGAAGCAGTGGAGAGTGTGGAGGACCTACGGTTCCTTGGAGTCAACATTTCCAATCATTTAACTTGGACCTCAAACCTGGTGAAAAAGGCACAGCAGAGACTGTTTTTCCTGAGGAAACTGAGACAGGCCAGGCTTCCACAAAAACTGCTGGCAAACTTCTATCGGTCGACTATTGAAAGCACCCTGACCAGCTGCATAACTGTGTGGTACACCAGCTGCAGAGTGGAAGGACCTGCAACGGGTGGTGAAGGCTGCTCAGCGCATCGTTGGGACTAAGCTGGCTTTCTTCTGCAGTCGACTTTTGTAGATGTTGCCAAGGTTGGCAACATCTACAAAAGTCGACTGCAGAAGAAAGCCAGCAGTATCATCAGAGACATCACACACCCCGGCCACTCACTGTTCGAACCGCTGCCGTCCGGCAGACGGTTCAGGTCAATAAAATCACGCACCAACAGACTGAAGAACAGCTTCTTTCCCAGAGCTGTGGCCTCCATCACTCCCATCCCTGTCCAACCACAAAACCCACTATGACTTTGAACATGCACACATAAACACACTACCTCCCATCAAAGACTGCAGCCAAAGATATCATGTTATTTATTTGTATATTTATTAAGTATCAAATTGTAGCTTTTCTTTATTAAATAATCTTTAAAAATGTAATTTAACATTCTGGTAAAGTTCTTATGTACTGCAGTGAGAGAAGCCAACTGAATTTCGTTACACTGATGTGTGATAACAATAAAGATATTCTATTCTATTCTAACGTATCACATGTAACGGCATTAGGTCATCAGGATACAAAATAGGCAAATGTGTTCCCTTACAGTTACAGAAGCAAAAACAATCAGATAACAGGTATATTTATGTAAAAGAGCGCTCATTAACAGGATAGCAATGATACAAAACATTTACAAATAAAGAACAATACATCAAATCACCCTATATCTGTATATGGAAACTTGGAGCCCTCAATCCACAATGAAATGGTTCATCAACAGTCAGTGGTTAACGTATAAATCAGAAAATCAGTATGACAAAAACATTAAACATATTGTCCACTTATGTTGATAAAGATAGTTTGTTTAAGTCTTATATGAATGTTGTGCAACAATGTTGATCCAGTCAGGCAGATTTTGCTCATGTGTGAACTGTCATAAGACTTATTCATTGTCCTCTCCATCAGCTTCTGTGTGTTCAGCTGAGCTGCTGATTGGAGGCTCTGCCTCTCTGTTATCCTCAGTTTGAATTTCATTAAGCTTTGAGGACTGACGACCAACACACTTGTGTCTTTTGATAGAATTACGCCATTTAAATATTTTGTCACAAACATTGCAGCTGTATATTTCCTCTCCTGTGTGGACTCTCATGTGTGTCTTTAAACTTCCACTCCGTGAAAAAGCTTTCTTACAGACTGAGCAGCTGTGTGGTTTCTCTCCTGTGTGGATTCTCATGTGTCTCTTTAAATGTCCACTCAGTGAAAAAGCTTTCTGACAGACTGAGCAGCTGTGTGGTTTCTCTCCTGTGTGGACTCTCATGTGTGTCTTTAAATGTCCACTCTGTGAAAAAGCTTTCTTACAAACTGAGCAGCTGAAGGGTTTCTCTCCTGTGTGGATTCTCATGTGTAAGTTTAACTCTATATTCTGTGAAAAAGCTTTCTTACAGACTGAGCAGCTGTGTGGTTTCTCTCCTGTGTGGACTCTCATGTGTCTCTTTAAATGTCCACTCAGTGAAAAAGCTTTCTTACAAACTGAGCAGCTAAAGGGTTTCTCTGCTGTGTGGACTCTCATGTGTGTCTTTAAACTTCCACTCTGTGAAAAGGCTTTCTTACAGACTGAGCAGCTGTGTGGTTTCTCTCCTGTGTGGATTCTCATGTGTCTCTTTAAATGTCCACTCAGTGAAAAAGCTTTCTTACAAACTGAGCAGCTAAAGGGTTTCTCTGCTGTGTGGACTCTCATGTGTGTCTTTAAATTTCCACTCCGTGAAAAAGCTTTCTTACAGACTGAGCAGCTGAATGGTTTCTTTTCAGCACTACGTCGTGGATCAATGACAGATTCATGTCTATTTTTCAGTGAGTTTGAGCCTGATGCAGGTTCTCTGGTCTCCTTCCAATCAGCACTGTCTCCAGTGTCAGGTTCAGAAGAGTCTCCAGTGTCAAGTTCAGAAGAGTCTCCAGTGTCGTCCTCAGTCTTTGGTTGTAAACTGCTCTCTGGATCCGAGTTCCTGGCTGGTTCTGGTCCTCGACAGTCATCTCCATCAGCTTCTGTTTCCATGTGTTCAGTTTGTCTTTGATGAGGCTGTGAGGACTGAGGTTTCTCTTCATCATCTTCACTCTTCACAGGGTCAGGAGTGAAAGTGGACTCGGTGATATCAGTCTCCTCCAGCTCCTGAAGCTGCTCTCCCTCCTGACTGATCCTGAGTTCCTCCTGTTCCTGCTTAATGTGTGGGGGGGGCTCTGGGTCCTCCTGGTCCAGACTGGTGCTCCACTCCTGCTGGTCAGGGAGAACCTCTTCTTTAACCACCACCAGCTGCTGGACATCTGCAGGAAACAGGAAACACACAGTCAGAAAAATCTGTTAAGTGTTAGCATTTAAAAATCTAATCACCATTAAAACGGGAGACATTTTCAGCCCTAATAATGCCTTTGTTTTTATCAAATCAAAATCAGGTTTTATTTATATAGCACAATTAAAAGCGATTTTTGGTCGAGCCAAAGTGCATGTACATGTAATAAAAACACAATTACTACAAACACAGTAAACGACAATAAATTACAACGGATATATCTTAAAAACAAAATAAAAATAAAACACACAAAAGTCAGGAGTCGTGCTCCGCTCTAACTAGAAAGCCAGAGAGAAGAAGTGTGATTTTAGTTTAGATTTAAAAACCCAGGGTCTGGGCCGACCTCACATGGAGGGGCAGAGTGTTCCAGAGCCTAGGGCCAGCTGCTGCGAAGGCTCGGTGCCCTCTGGTTTTTAGCCTGGTCTTGGGCACTACCAGCAGCAGCTGGTCAGCAGACCTTAAAGCTCTGGCTGGGGTGTAGCGCTGGAGCAGTTCAGCTATATAGGCCGGAGCCAGCCCATTTAGTGCTTTAAAAACAAATAAAAGGATTTTAAAATCAATTCTGAACCGAACTGGAAGCCAGTGTAGTGAGGCCAGAATAGGGGTGATGTGGTCACGCTTTTTGTGGCCAGTCAGCAAACGTGCAGCAGCGTTTTGGACTAGTTGTAGGCTTTAATACTTTAATATTATCTTTCTTAGTCCCACCTATTGTGTATTTTTGTTGGCTCAATTCACCTCACGTAGCCCAGCCCCATTCCACTTCCAGTTAAAAATGAAAAAGGGTTATTTCTTCTGGTTTAGCACTAGCTGCAATGTAAACAATGAATTGTATTTGGGATCGTTCACAGCTACACTACGCCTATAGAATGATAATACTAAAAATATATTGTAGGGCCATACCTATACAAAACATGACTGTGAAGTTTTTTGCTTAAAATACCAAACAGATCACCCATTGTAGCCATGCCTCATACCCCTCTATTCCAGCCCTGTTCCAAAAAGGCTGATTCTGTGACCGTAGCTTTAAATGGAACAGCTGCTGCTAGCCACGCCCCTTTGTAGCGTCACGCAGCTCTCCCCTGCTAAGAGAGTTTTCTACCGGGAGAAACTCAGCTAAATGCCTTGATTAAATGCCATGTTATGTTCCAAACTACTTCAAGCATTATTTCTGAAACAGTAGGAGCTCAAACCTTTCTCTCTCGCAGGGTTTACCGCAAGGACATTACGTTACACATATTCTCTCCAGTAGCCTACAGCATTAGCTCTGAGTGTTAGCATGCTTGCTAATGTAAACACAGACCATATTACTGTCTTGTAATTATTAGCAGAGAAAATGTAATGTTTGTACACCTATATACAATTAATCTACCAATCTCGGTGGGAACCGGATTAGGGGGGGCTCGAAAATATTTCCAATTACACAAGGGGGGCCTGACTGAAAACGGTTGGGAACTACTGAGCTAGACGACTGTATACGGAGACGATAGGTTGGGACGTGTCACGTGTGCCGGAGACGATAGGTTGGGATGTGGCACGTGTGCCGGAAACGATAGGTTGGGACGTGTGCCGGTGACGATAGGTTGGGACGTGTCACGTGTGCCACATTTCACCAATGACGTCATAGGAGCCAAATCCTGGATCTGCTCGTTTGCAGAGATGTGGGTAAGGAGGAAAAGAGAGAGGGTTGTATTTTCTGAATATTTGAGAGTCTCCTTACACACCGGGGACACATATTTATGTATAAAAGACATCAAAAAGTGCATTTTGCATACTAGGTCCCCTTTAACCTGTTAAGCACTGAGCCTGTTTTTCAGGTCTCAGGCTTGAAAATGACATTCCCAGAACAAATATCTTCCCTTCTAAAAGGGTTAAATTAATAATCTTTATTCTCAAAGTAATGATAAATCTGTGAGTTGGATGTAGAAAAGTCAGAATCAATATAGATGTTTCTTATTTTAAAGAAAATTCAGATTGAACATAGTAAAAAACTGTAAATTATTCTTTTTTACTTATAGTGAAAACTACCCTTGGATGATGGGTTAGTAGACTAAAAGCTTTAGGAATCCGAAGTACAACATATAATAAGTACCCTGTATCAAGATTGATACAAAACAAGTGAAATATGACCTTTTTAGAGAGATTTAGCCAAAAAAAAAACACTTCTGGGGTCATTTGGGTGGATTTTCCATATCTCTGGCCCCCCTTGCTCGATTTTGATGAATGAAATCTCTTTATAACCGCTAGAGCCAATGGAATCGAGGGAAAGTTCTATACACACCAACACGTTAACAAATAAGGAGTGAGAGTGACGTGTGACCAAAACCGGAAGCTGCATACACTCTGGTGGCTACCATTAGTAGCTAACCTTTTCTCTCCGATTTTTACATAAAAATGGAATTATGGATTATAAATAATTTTTTCAAAGGCACAGATACATTATTAACCTATGGATCAACAGTTGTAGCCTTTTTCGTTTTTTTTCCGTTTTAATGCCATTGAACACGTCTTTTGATCAGATTGACTGCTACGGTGAGACGATCTCCCGTAAAAGCTCCGTAAAGGTACGTGTTGTGATGTCTGTGTTTGCTTCCCCTGTCGCAAGTTCGGATCGCTCAGCGAAGATACTATACCTATTATAATCTGTGGAGTCTCAGCTTTAATCGGATATATTGTATGTGCAGCTACGATAACTAATAAGGGTATCTTTATCTTGAGTTGTGTGCTAAAGAGCGTTAGCATTTTTTCGCTTAGTGATAATTCAGAGGCTTGGTATTACCCTTGTGTTTTGTTTTGGTAAAAATGGTTAATATCTTCAGTTAGCTGAGATTCTTCCCGTTAATCTGGTGCCACACATTAATAGTTTCATAAATGTTAAGAAGCCCTGAGACATTGTCTCGGAAAAAAAACGGTGGGAGGGGTCCAATGGGGGGAGCACCGCCCGCCGTACCGGGCGGATAAACGCGTCATTTGCAGGAAACAACGTCTAAGGAATCTTAATATTTAATAAACTATGAATGTTTTATATCCATGTAACGGGAAGAAACTCAGCTAACTGATCTTTTTAATATATTTAAAAAAATAAAAAAACACAATGCTAACACTAAGCCTCTGAATTAGCCACGAGCGAAAAAATGTAACCTAAAACGGCACCTAAACTCACAATAACTCCCTTATTAATTATCCTAGATGCACAGCCAACCACTCGTTTTGCATCTCCTGGAGACACAGAATCTGGGGGTGCCCACCTCAACACTCAGTGATAAACATTTGCGACGCTATAAACGAAAGCGTACATCATAACATGTGGAGCTAGGTAGCTAGAAACGCTAACATGGCTTACCTTGGTCAAAACTGGTCTTCAATGGCATTAAAATGATAAAAAAAACGATGCTGCAGTTAATCCATAGGTTAATCCAATGTGTCTGTGTCCTCTTTGAAATGATTTCTGATAATCCATAAGCAATAAAACTGCTTTTTCGTTTCCAAATGTCAGAGCGAGAGATCGGTCCACTCTGCTGCAAAATTACATGCGCGAAGCACCCACCTCTTCTCTTCACAACGTGTGTGTGTGGGGGCCTCCCCCTTCGATTCTATTGGCTCGAACGGTCAGAAAGAGGTGTCAACCATCAAAATCGACCAAGGTGGGCCAGAGATATGGGAAAAAAACCATTTTCACCCAAATCACCTCAGAGGTGGGGTGGTGTTGGCTAAACCTCTCTAAAAAGGTCAAATGTCACTTGTTTTGTATCAATCTTGATACAGGGTACTTATTATATGTTGTACTTTGGATTCCTAAAGCTTTTAGTCTACTTACCCATCATCCAAGGGTAGTTTTCACTATCTGTAAAAAATAATTTTTGGACGGACACTATAATTTACAGTTTTTTACTATGTAAAATCTGAATTTTCTTTAAAATAAAAAACATCTATATTGATTCTGACACTTCTACATCCAACTCACAGATGTAACCTTGCTTTGATAAAAGAAATTATTCATATAACCCTTTTAGAAGTTAAGTTGTAGTCATTTTCGAGCCTGAAACATGACAAACAGGCTTGGTGCTTAACAGGTTAAGAGGTTAATATCTTCACAGAAAATTCTGAGGTTTTTCATTTCACTGCTCTTTTAGCTGACATTTAATAAATGCAGGTACATTTTTAGCAGGTATTCATACTAAATAAGTTGTCCCTCCCCCTGGTGCCAGGACCAACAGATCCATCTTTAGGCTCAGCAGCCCTGTCCCCCCAGAATGCTGAACCTGAACCAGCTTTTCTCCCAACTGAAGGAGGTGAGCAGCATTGTGTTGAATGACATGCCACTTAACATATCTGAAGGGAGACTGGAATACAACATATATATATATATATATATATATATATATCAAAACAAAAAGCTGACATCTCATTTCAATTATACATTTCAAACACAGTATTTTACCACATATTTAAGTTATATTTATTTGGATTTATGCATTCATGTTGAGAATGTTCCATTCAAAAATGTTATTATTAAAAAGGCATTAACACCATAAAAGATGGCTATTGAGATCTATTGTCAGGAATGTTAGTGTTATATCAAATAGTGAATTATACTGCAGCAGCATGTTGCACGTCTGCACAGTGTCATATTTTCACAGCTCAGTGTCAGTAAATACTCTGCAGTTAGTATTGGACTACAAGATAGATGCAAGCCTGTACAGGTAGAGTTATTTAAAGCATAAATGAGTGGGTTGGGTTCTGGAGGTGTGCAGTGTTTCCCCTACCATTGTCTTGGAGGGGCGCTGCGCCCCGCCAACGGAGCCCCGCGCCCCCCCTGAAATTCAAGGTGTTTTTTATTTATTTATTTTAAATATAAATATAGCACCAAATTGCAACTAATCTATATCTACTGTCACTTTTCACATTGAACATGTGCTCTTTTATTAAATAAACTAAACGCTTTCATTTTAAGTTGTGAGTTTAGTGTTTTTGACCCTAAGAAACACTGATGCATTAATCAATAACAATAATCCACAGCTCCTCTCTCTGCTCCAGAGGTTTTAAAAAATATATATCCCAATGCCCCCGGGCCGTAGTTTGGACACCCCTGGTTTAAAGTGCTAATTAAGAGTAAAGGGAACAGACCTGCTCTGTGTATCCGAAGCTGAGGCTGTAAAACAGCGTCCAGTAGTTTCTGGAGTCTCTTGTTCTCCTCTTTTGAACGAGACAGCTCCTCCTCGAGCTCTGCAATCGTTTTTTCAAACAGAGCAAATATCTCTTCAGCAGTGAGTCGCTGCTTCTTCAACGACAGCAGCATTTGGACTTTACTCATGTTTCCTAGATCACCTTTTCCTGCAAACTCCGTTAAACACACTGTTTCTTTCTCTCCATCAGACTCTCAATCTGACTAGTGTTGCCAACGTGTTTCCAGCTAGCATGCTAAGCTAGCTCCTATAGTCCGAGGTAAACACTCCAGAAAAAAGAGCACACAGTCCATTCGGAGGTTTATCCAAACACACAGATGATGGATCAGTAGTGCTGGAGCTCACACACACTTTCTCAGGAACACAGAGAGATTTACAAATATTATATTTTGACCTTAATCGAAATATTCTGTTATTTTCAAAAGCTTTTTTAGTCTGATGCTTCGATTAATTTTAAACAGACCGTTCAACAAAAGGATACCCAAAATCTAAATATTGGATTGTAAGATCCCATTTTCATTACAGTTGTGGTCTTACCTTGACTTGAAGATGAAGTCCATGCTATCCTTCTGGACAACAATCTCTATTACTGTTTTGTAAAAGTCCTCCTTATCTTCCTCTAGTTTCAAAAGTCTAGCTTGTTGTTTGCGTCTACCGTCTCTGCGTAGAATAACAGTAGCAACAAGAACCTGTGTGTCTCACGTGCGCCCCCTTCAGTGCGGCAGAGGTTATGGCTGCCTCTCCTGGTGCTTTTTTCATTGCCGTTGTACGATGAGACCAGCGAGCCTAAATATCATATATACGTGAAATAAGTTATTTAGAGACTATGGATGGCGAGGATGAATGTAATAAACGGATCTACAAACATTACATTGGTGACCTACAGTGAGATGGCAACAGGCATGCGCTTAGTGCCCGCTTTCCAGCCAGTTTCTGTGGGGTGACGCATTCTGAGGTGAGGCAGAGCTCATCTGTGACTCACCTTACCCCACAGTAAATGGCTTGAGCGAGCTCACAAAATAAGTGGCCGCGCTAAATTAGTGCCCGCGCTCCAGCAAGTTACTGTGGGCTTACGTGAGGCAGAGCTCGTCCCTGCCTAACTTGTCATCGCTCCCGTAGCGGATCTCGGCAAATTTGCTGATTTTCACTATAAAAAGCGATTGGAATCATACAGAAATCACATTTACACAAGATCAGTGAGGCTCTGCCTCCCCTGCCTCCACTGACTGCACGTCGCTGCACCTAACACATTTAGCTATGGCACTGTCGTATACATTGAATTATTCAATTTGATGATATGTAATCAACTTAGGCATCCCTCCCAAAAAAAAAAAAAAATAAATAATAATATTCATAACTCATATTCGAATACCTGAATAATTATTCGAATACCTGAATAATTTCGAATATTCGATTAATCGTTCCCATCCCTAGTACATATGCCAGGCCAGTAGATGGTGCTGTTCTCACAGAATCTGCCCTTGCAAAAACAGAGCTAGAAATGGTCAAATTGAGCAAAATGAGGCATGGCTATAGTAAGTTATAAGTTAGCAAAATATAGCTAAATTAGGCTTGATACATTAATATGCTTTAAGAAAAAAACAGCCTACATCCCAGCTCTCTATCGGGTTTCATTTATCTTGTTGGCAGCTCATCCCTTAAAAACAGAAGTCTCAGAGTGATTATAATAACATGAAATATGAAGGGTCTATTTCAAGCTTGTTATGTAAATAAGTTATTAGGCTTTTTTTCATCAACTAAGATTTGATAGAACATTTTATCAACATGAATTGACTGAATTTGTTTAAAAGTGAGCTTATTAACACATGAATACTAGTGTGTAATATGGTTGTACATATATATTTAAGAAGTACAATATGAGAAAAGCACGTTTCATTTGTGGGCCATATTTCATTATACTTTTTGAATTAGCTGAGGGCCGGCCCCCGGGCCGTAGTTTGGACACCCCTGGTTTAAAGTGTTAATTAAGAGTAAAGGGAACAAACCTGCTCTGTTTATCCGAAGCTGAGGCTGTAAAACAGCGTCCAGTAGTTTCTGGAGTCTCTTGTTCTCCTCTTTGGAAAGAGACAGCTCCTCCTCGAGCTCTGCAATCGTTTTTTCAAACAGAGCAAATACCTCTTCAGCAGCAGCAGTGAGTCGCTGCTTCTTCAACGACAGCAGCATTTGGACTTTACTCATGTTTCCTAGATCACCTTTTCCTGCAAACTCCGTTAAACACACTGTTTCTTTCTCTCCATCAAACTCTCAATCTGACTAGTGTTGCCAACGTGTTTCCAGCTAGCATGCTAAGCTAGCTCCTATAGTCCGAGGTAAACACTCCAGAAAAAGGAGCACATAGTCCATTCGGAGGTTTATCCAAACACACAGATGATGGATCAGTAGTACTGGAGCTCACAAACGCTTCCTCAGGAACACAGAGAGAGAGAACCGTAGCGACGAGACGCCACCTGGACCCAGTGTGACTACCCGATCTGAATCCCTGCCCAATTTGCAATGCGCATGTGCGAGATGGTCTTCTTCTTCTTTTTTCTTTAATGGCGAATCGCTTCCACTTGGAGCATATATCGTCACCTACTGTTGATTTATTAAATGTTCATATTAAATCCTTGTCATCAGACCAGTGTTTTTGAGGAACTTGAAGATCAGCTTGTTAACCTCATTTCTTGATTTACTTTCGTATATTGACTTGAAATTCTTGTCCTTGATGTTATGTTGTTCCAGTGCAATTTTCAGAATGAGTCTTTGTCTGTTATTATCCGGGCAGCTAAAAAATACATGATGTATTGTCTCAGGTTGTTGGCAACCATCACAATTGCCATTTGGATGTTTTCCAATCAGATGCATTGTTGAATTTAATCCAGAGTGACCCAATTGTATCCTGCTGTTAATGCTCTGTTCTCTTCTACTACTCCCCCAGGTGCTTCCCGTTCCTACTTCCCTTTGTATCTGGTATAAATGTCTTCCTTTAGTGTTACTGTCCCATAGTTTTTGCCATTGTTGCTTGATAACAACTTTTGTAACAGATTTGACTTCTGCTCTACTGATGGGTACCATCATATCAATCTGGTTTGCTTTCAAACCACATTTTGCCAGTTGATCCACTACCTCATTCCCTCGAATACCCACATGCGCTGGAACCCACACAAATTGAACAACAATTCCCAAATGAACTAACCTAAACATGATGTGTAAAATGTAATGTAAAATATCCTGACGACATTCTGAAGAGAAGTTGTTTATACTCTCCAGAGCTGCGCTGGAGTCAGAGCAAATGACCACTCGCATTGGCTGTATTTCCTCTACCCACTGAAGTGCTAGTGAGATAGCCATCATCTCTACTGTGTATACTGCGATGTGATCACTTGTTCGCTTTCTCACTTTGACCTTTAATTCAGGAACATAAAATGCACAACTAGTTTGACCATTTTCTGGATTTTTGGATCCATCAGTAAATATTTGTATATACTGCCGTGCGAGATGGTACGCCATATTGAACAACTACATACGGCACCCCAAATAGGACACTTGACACAGTGGCGTTTGGCAAAGCAGAAAAGAGAAAACACAACAAATAAATAATAATAATAATATTAATCTGAACGAGAGATGAGTCAGTTATTGTTATTACAACGTCACTCCACTATTAGTTAACAACTCCTTTAATTGGGTAAAGTACATTGTCAGAATAAGTGAGAAATGGATTTAACTTCTGTTAGACAGCTATCATACTGAAGAAATATTTACTGTGAATGTATGCAAAAATGTATGGCATTCATAATTTATATCTAATTACATTAACTGTGAATGTCTTTCATTTTATTTCAAATTCAATAAAATGACATAAAAGATTTTCCATAAAAAAGTTGATTCAAGAACAAATCTCTGTTATTAGATCAGTACTTTTCTTATATGACTATTATTGCTACATTTGAAAGGTCTTTACCAGGAATAATATTTGGAATTATATATATATAGCAAATTAGCAATGCAAATCGGGCAACCGTTTAAAGTGGACCTATCATGCTATATTTAAATGATATATTGTAGGGCCATACCTATATAAGGTATATTTATACGTTTCTGTTTTCAAAATACCAAACAGATCATGCATTTTAGCCATGTCTCATTTCGCTCTATTTGCTGTTCTCCAGCTCTGTGTTTGCAGGGGGTTGATTCTCTGAGCTGCAGCTGACCACGCCCCCCTGCAGGAGAGGGGAGCGCGCTCTGATGAAGTCAGAAGAGGGGGAGAAAAATAGATCTCCGTCCTCCGTGTTTTATTATATTATTATAGGCCTATAGAGTCGTTATTCATTTGTTTTAAAGCTCAATAAATAACAAAGAAGACCTTTGACCGGCACTTTTCTAATTTTGTCCGGAAGATTTAAACTTTAACGGACATCTTGACCGGCGAAAGAAAACCTAACTGAAACTCTGCCGCACGGTCCCCTCGTTCCTTGGAAGAGTCGGAGAGGTGGGTGTTTGTCATCTGCTGGTGGACTAACCAGAGAGAATTACAGTGCTTGACTCGACGGGGAGGGATTGCATTGAATTAAAGCAGCAGGAGCAAACGCTTGCCTCGGGGAGGGAGAAAAAAAGCCACAGTGGAGAATAAACAGAAGGGTAACCATGGTAACCCGGGAAGTCTTCTTCGCTGCTTTTGAGGCAGACTACAGCGCCACTTACAGGCCTGGCATATGTACTACAGCGTCTCCAGCGCTTTCGAGCGGCAATGGCCGGCCGTGGCCCAACCCCACATTCCCCTGATAGGTGGAGAGTTGGCCCAATAGCCGTAGCGCCACCGTCCTGACGTCAGGACAGTGTTCAAATCTGGATCAGTTTTTATCAGATCCGTTGCAGCCCCTTTTTTAGAGATTTGGGTATGGAGGAAAATAGAGAGGGTTGTGTTTTCTGACACTTGGTGAGTTCCCTGGAACACCGGGGACACATATTCATGTATAAAAGACGTACAAAAGTGCATTTTGCATGATAGGTCCCCTTTAAGTTTAAAACTTGCGCATGCGCAGTGCATACTCCGTGGAGTGACACTCGCAGCGCAACGAGGCTCCCTCCTGTCAGATGGAGGGAGTAAATACAGGGGCAAGCTTTGGGACAAACTCCCCTCTCTCCGGCAGAAATTACATTTAAATACACATTTATTTATTTCATGGGACTTTTATTTCATAATACAACATTTATTTATTTCATGAGACTTTTATTTCATAATGCCACATTTATTTATTTCAGGGGACTTTTATTTCATAATATGCGTGACTCCACCACGACTCCTTAACACCGCAGTGCGTGGTGGAGTCACGAACTTTGCTACATTTACGTGTCGGCACCATGCAACCCCAATGTAAAGTGAATGAGGCTCCTTTGTCGTGGTGCACACACGCATTTCTACAACGTCCAGCAGTGAGCTTTTATTCTATAAAACGTTTTTAAAATCTACTTTATAGCTTGTAGTAACTCACGGGAGGCTTCTTTTATTTTATTTGTATTCATAATAATTTTTATTTTTCGTCAGAATGTATTATGGTGCATTAGTTACTAATTTTTGTTCTCAAAAACAGTGCGTTGTGTGTAATACAACTGTGATTTTTATTAAATTAGTTAGTTTTTAAGGAAGGCCAGAGCTTCAGCTGTGTCAAATAGATTGTTCCCTTTAGTTAACGTTATTTAAAAGATAATTATATTCCTATTTGATCATGTCCCCTTTATTGTATTACGGACGCAGAGAGCAATGTGAGTGTCCATTCCCATTGGATAACGGAGGATTTTACACCCGGAAGTAAGCATTCTCCTTACTGTCGATTGATTTTACAGTGATATCTGCACTACTCATCAACTCAAAAACACCAGATTATCCTTGTTAATTACACAACATTGATTGATTTAAATTGTGTACAATGCTTTTGTAATTTTCCCCTTCGATTCGGAGAAACAAATATTTGTTCAGAGTTTAGGATGGCCGAAGACACTACACTACCCAGAATCCTCAGCTATTGTTCCGCTTTGCCTCAAGCTCTGTGATTGGTTGACCTCCAACTGCATTCCATATGAAAAAAAACGTTTCGTAAAAGATAAAATCATACTTTATTCAGCAGTGCTTGCTTTACTCTTTGAAAGTCATCACATGAATGCATTGTAATGAATGGTTTGGCTGCATTAAATATTACACATCTGTCGTAGTTCTTTATTTATCTACAGAGATCGGGCCTCAGAATAGACCGGAAACTATTCTTTTACCGTTCTGTTTTAATTTCACAATAAAGTTAGTAGTAATAATATGTTTTGATATTATTGTTTTTTATTAACTACTAGACCGCTGGGTCATGTTAAGATCATCTTTTCTGTGTTGCTGTGGGTTTTTTACATCGCTTTTGTGTTACAAATATCAAAACAATAACAGAATATATCAATCGTAAACTAAACCAGAAACAGCAGTATATTTCATTTTGTTAACACTGAAACTTGACAGCTTTTGAACCAGCACCTCCTACTGGTTAAAGCACGTTATTACACGTTTAGAGTAATTGCAATGCAGGTAGATTGTGTTGCTTTTTAATGACTGTTTTAAAATGCCTTTTTCTTAATGTCTTTCATTTTTGTAAAGCACTTTTGAATGTGTTATATTTGATGAAAACATTTAAATATTAAGAGTATATAATCTTAATACAGTGGGAAAGTGGAAGGTCAATGAAATAAATAATATAGAATAGAAAATATCAAGAAGATACTGTAAGTGATCTCTACAATAAAACAGTTTAGTGCCTGATAGGAGGATGTGCAAAACAGACAAACTAATAAGGCTTTATTTAAACATTAAAGAATACTTTAGGTTAAGGTCTTCTTTTAAATAAGAAAAAAGCTTTGGGGGTATCTACAGATATTAAGCCTGACAAAGTACTTAACGTCTAATATATTGCATGGTTTGTTTTGGAACTTGACAATCAACTTTCCTGCAATGTTAACTATGTTGAAGCACTTATTTTAACTGATATTATACATATTAATTATACTCTTATAAGATGTATGTAGATAGTATAAGAAATGTGCAGAATATGTTTAATGGTGGAGGTACACAGATATCGATCGATGTCTTGTAATGCACTGTTGAGGAACCTGTGACCCAAGTTTTTCATTCATTGCATAACTACACCGTAGTTGTGTATATGATATGTCAATAAACCTTAGAAAATCTTGAAATCTTGAAAGGGATGTGCAAAATAGCCATTATATACAGTTTTTAATTAACTATTAGTAGATTATTTATCTAATATATCATATTCCAATCACTTGTATATAGACTCTTATTGCACTATTTCACTTTTTACTATTTTTCTTTTTGTATTTACTTGCGCTATTTTTTCTGTGTATCTGTTTTATTGTGTTGCACTGTTGGAGGGGCCTGTGACCTAAGGGGGGGGGGGGGGGGGGGGGGGGGTAGGACACGTTCGATTCCTGTTTTGGATAGTGTGCCGTCGATGAGTTTCATTCCATTTCAAAGTGCTTTTTGACGCCCCGTGTAAACTTCGCGCACTGCCACTCCAACATCCAATCACAGAGCTTGAGGACTGATCACGGGGTATAAAGCCGTTACGTTTTTGTCCAAATTATGTTGAAAAAAGACGAGGTTTAAAAGGTAAATAAGAGTGGGAAAGTTAGAGCCAACCGAGCACGCGTCTATTCAGCACACCCCATACCGGAAGTCTATTAAATAATCTTTAAAAACGTATTTTAACATTCTGGTAAAGTGCATTTAATGATGAGCCTGATTATTGCTACTATCTCTGCTTTATCACTGCTTTTATGGATGTGTTCTTATTTATGTACTGCAGTGAGAGAAGCCAACTGAATTTTGTTACACTGATGTGTGATGACAATAAAGATATTCTATTCTAACGTATCACATGTAACGGCATTAGGTCATCAGGATACAAAAGAGGCAAATGTGTTCCCTTACAGTTACAGAAGCAAAAACAATCAGATAACATATATTCATGTAAAAGAGCGCTCATTAACAGGATAGCAATGATACAAAACATTTACAAATAAAGAACAATACATCAAATCATCCTATATCTGTATATGGAAACTTGGAGCCCTCAATCCACAATAAAATGTCCATCAGCTTCTGTGTGTTCAGCTGAGCTGCTGATTGGAGGCTCTGCCTCTCTGTTATCCTCAGTTTGAATTTCATTAAGCTTTGAGGACTGACGACTGTCATGCCCTGGCTCAAGGACGGACAAAAGAAGGAGACCACACATGGTTCATGTCCAATTAAAGTGCATTTATTTAAAGAAACTAAGTTAACTTTGAAGTCAGTTAATCAGTAATATGTGTAGTGTGTGGGTGTGTGAACATGCATCAGTATATAAAGCAAAAACAAACAAACCAAGGTCCAGTAGAGCCAAGCAACCCAAGAAGAGAGAGAGACTGACTGCTCAGGCACCCATTCTTGTAGCTGAGCAGTCAACCAAAATCAGGTGTCAGCAATCTCTCCTGATTTGGGGAGTGGCTAACCAGGGACCTGAGTCTAAGGCCTAGGGGCCGTCACACCTCCCCCCTTAAGAATGAGGTATCACCTCAGATCCTGAAACAAAACAAGAACATTAGACACAACATTTTCTTCCAATTCATAGATCCGAGTAGCACGTTTAAGAGCACATAAAAACGGCATTATAAGCCTATCAAAAGTGATACTAGGCAAAGAAGGAACTATGAAAAAAGGTACATGAGGTGACTACCGAAATTTGCACAAAACCCGCAATCATTACAGCCTAACCCCAGGAAAAGCAACTACTGCTGCTTAGTGGGCGAAACAGGGAATACCTGTACGGCCAAAACTTCAAGAAGAATGGGACGAAGCTCCCCTTGCCTGCCCCATCTTACCCAAAGAGGTTACTGTAGCTCTCTTTGGCATACTTCCGTGTGTTACAAATGTTGCACTCTGACCTTCTAGCCCAATTGACATTGCCACATGTTTTGCACTTCCAATCATTTACACTGAAGAGACCCCTGCTCTTCCCAGCCAGAGTTTTCCAACTATCTGTTCCTCCAGCTTTCATCATCTGTGCCCTCATGGTTTTCTTCCTGCCACATCTGTAACAACTGCTTCTTCTAGCAAAATTCATCATTCCACACTTATCAGGACAAAACCAGTCCTCGCCTCTAACTTGAAAACTCTTTCCTGCAATGTTTATTTTGTTACCACTGAATGGCTTTGCATGATCTGGCCAAACACGACCACCTGCCAGGTCATTTCCCAAAATGATGTCCACTCCAGTCACGGGCAACTCTGGACGAATACCAACCTCCACTTCTCTCTGGACCAAATCACAAGACAGAAACAGCTTATGCTCAGGCACAGAAATGGTTTGCAGACCAATCCCTCTAACTGGAACACAGCGCCCCATGTCTGAATCTGGAGAAAAAGGCAAGTAGGCCTCCCTCACAAAAGTATTCAAAGCTCCTGAGTCCCACAAAATCCTGACTTGAACTTTCTTGTCACTCCCAACTAGAGTTACAAAACCGTCAGACATAAACGGAGCATAACCCGACTCAACCTTTGAGATATCAATTGACTTAACCTGCACTTACAATGGAGCCAAGACTTCTGTTTCACCAACTTTGGGAATATGAATAGTTGTAGCCAAACCAACTGACTTCACATGAAAATTGTTGCTTTTCCCCTCTAGCAATGGACATTCTTTTTTCCAATGACCCTGTGGATGGTAATAATGACACACATTGGCATTGCTTGTGCCATTAGGATGCTGTGCAAACTTTGGGGACAAAGATCCTGCTTTCTGAGATTCATTCCTATCATAACGCTCACCAAAGATGCGCCTGTGCGTCAACACATACTCATCAGCCAGTACTGCTGCCTCCCTAGGACATGTGACTTTAGGTTCATTAATATATGTTGCAATGTTCTCAGGGACAGATTGTTTCAACTGCTCCAGAATGATTAAATCACATAACTGATCCAACGTTTTTACACCAGAAGAAGAGTACCAGCGCTTGAAATGCAAGATCAAATCCCGTGCAAATTCCACATGTATTTTGTTACCACTCTTTCGCCAGTCTCCAAAACGTTGGCGGTACGCTTCAGGCACCAACTCATAAGCCTTCAAAATAGACGATTTCACCTTATTATAATCTTTACAGGCGTCAGAAGATAAAGCGGAGTAGGCTTCTTGTGCTTTACCTGTAAACACACACTGCAACATTAAAGTTCTGTCCTCATCAGGCCAGCCCCTTGAATCAGCAACACGCTCAAACAGACAAATAAAAGTGTCTATATAATTTTCATTAAACTTTGGCAACAACAATAAATTACTTGCAACATCAAAGCGTGAACTTACAAGTTCCTCATTCAAAGCCGATGCAGACATTTTACCTGCCCTAATCAAAGCCAATTTTTGCAGTTCCAAATCCAGTTTAATTTGTTCCTTTTTGTGTTTGATTTGTTCCACCTCTTTTTCAAGAATATACAATTCTTGCTGTTGTTCAAATGTTAAGCCAGACACAGAATTAGTTACAATGCTCTTACCTCCCCTGTCCATCAGTACCGCACAGTCTAGCAAATGAGCTTTTATAATACTTTTCAGGGTTTCCTTTATTTGTTTGGAATCAACATCAACGGAGTAATAATGAGCAATCTTCACCAACTGCTCCTTTGTACATTGCTCCAACAACTCATCAGAGGGACACTGAACAAAATCTTCCACAATGTTAGCCATATCAAACCACAAAAATCTAGCAACCTAGATAACCAAATTGAGGTAACATACACCAAACCTTTACACTATGCAACTAGTGGCAACAACAACAACAACTGGTGACTCCCCATACTCAACTAACTCATTACAGTATGTCCCTTATCGGACTAAACTCTTACCTAGTCTTCGTACAGATACTTGTGGCGGGTATTTATTCACTGAAACCCAGTGGTACTGGAAGGCAACTGTATACACAGCGACCCCACAAGAAACCATGGACGTGATCCCGAGACAACTGCTCTAGCCACTTTCTCTGTCACACTAAACCCAACCCCCGACAACAGACTCTCTATTAGAACCTGCTGCTTGGCCTCACAGAGGAGAACACCAGTCACATGCCACACCAAACATTTTAGCATATTTACCTCAAAGAAAACTGGCCCAAACTAGATTATAAAGCTCTCCAAAACAACTACATCCATGTGTGATACTCCAACCTAAATTAGCACAGAAAATTCATACCAACAAAATGTATGTCAAAATTTGACTTTTGACTTTAGACAAGCCTCCATGTCACGCCCTGGCTCAAGGACAGACAAAAGAAGGAGACCACACATGGTTCATGTCCAATTAAAGTGCATTTATTTAAAGAAACTAAGTTAACTATGAAGTCAGTTAATCAGTAATGTGTGTAGTGTGTGGGTGTGTGAACATGCATCAGTATATAAAGCAAAAACAAACAAACCAAGGTCCAGTAGAGCCAAGCAACCCAAGAAGAGAGAGAGACTGACTGCTCAGGCACCCATACTTGTAGCTGACCAGTCAACCAAAATCAGGTGTCAGCAATCTCTCCTGATTTGGGGAGTGGCTAACCAGGGACCTGAGTCGAAGGCTGCTTTTACACAGGAACGTTTGCGTTTATGCACAGTATGCGTTTTCAAAAAAGTCTTCCGTTCACATGCATTAGTTTCATTTAACGTGTCTGTTCAAACGAGACTGCTGGAAACGCTGTAGTACATATGCCGGGACTGTAAGTGGCGCTGTAACTTCCGCCACAAAATACACCAAAAGCAGTGAAGAAGACCCCGGAGCGGCCCGGAGCAATGTTGCCATGGCTACCCTTCTGTTTATGCCCCGCGGTGGATTTAGCAACATGTAGTAGTTCATGTAATTCTCCATGTCCACTTGTTGCTGATGGTTGTGGTAGAGGACCTGTAGATTTTGCACTAACATCTGTAGCATGGTCAGTAGCAGTAGCACTAGCAGTAGCTACTGACAGTAGCTACTGGCCATGCTACAGCAGTGAGCAGCAGAGGCGGGGAGAGGTGGGGCTATTGTTATTTTTTCAGGAAATATTCGTATAGAGGCGATTACACGGACTCGTTTGACCCCCCAGAGAGTTCCGTTTGCAAATCTATCCACCTTGGGACCCGTTATCGTTTGTGGGGTCCGTTTGTTACGGCCTCGTGTAAATAATAGGGCTATACGTAAGAGAAACTATGCAGATACAAGCCGTTTCGTTCTCGTGTTTGTTTGTTTGTAGCCTTTATTTAACCAGGTTAAAAAATCCCATTGAGATCAACGATCTCTTTTTCAAGGGAGACCTGCGGTACATTAGTTACACATAAAAACAAACAGAAAACAAAAGGACAACACAACATAATTACAGGGGTATACATTAGCAACCTATTTACATTTACAGGTATCCAATAACATTTCATCCAGCCGTGCTTTAAAACGATGCAAGGGAATCAAAATGCTCAGTTTCAATATTTTTTGCATGGTGTTCCAAGCCAGAGGAGCAGCGCACATAAAAGCTTTAGTACCTAAAACAGTCCTAGCACTTGGCACATGTAATAAAAACACATCCTGGGATCTCAGTCAATAGCTACTTGCCACTCTCCGTGAGATCAAAGAGCAGATATAAGTCGGTAGTTTACCCAGCATGGCTTTATATATGAATATGTACCAATGACTGAGCCTCCAACCAGTAAGTGAAGGCAGACCTGCCTTGGCATACAGGGTACAGTGATGAGTAAGTACTTTACAGTTAGTAACAAATCTCAGAGCACTGTGATAGGCGGCATCTAACCTTTCCAGGCAATGGGCAGGTGCATTCATATAGATCAAATCACCATAGTCTAGCACAGGTAAAAATGTCACAGTGACTAGCCTTTTCCTGGCTTCAAAAGAGAAACAGGACTTGTTTCTGAAAAAGAAACCTAGTCTAACCCTCAGCTTTTTAAGCAGATTAGTGACCTGAAGTTTAAAAGTAAGACAATCATCAAGCCAGATACCAAGGTATTTATAACAGCTAACCACTTGGAGTACTTGTCCTTGCATAGTCACAATATACAAAGCAGTCTCTGGAGTCTTTTTAGCTTTAGAAAAGAGCTGTGAGTGTAAATGTGGCCTAAGGCCTAGGGGCCGTCACACACACTTGTGTCTTTTGAAACAATTACGCCATTTAAATCCTTTGTCACAAACATTGCAGCTGTATATTTCCTCTCCTGTGTGGACTCTCATGTGTTCCTTTAAACTTCCATTCAGTGAAAAACCTTTCTTACAAACTGAGCAGCTAAAGGGTTTCTCTCCTGTGTGGACTCTCATGTGTTCCTTTAAATTTCCCCTCTGTAAAAAAGCTTTCTTACAGACTGAGCAGCTAAAGGGTTTCTCTCCTGTGTGGACTCTCATGTGTATCTTTAAATTTCCACTCAGTGAAAAACCTTTCTTACAGACTGAGCAGCTGAAGGGTTTCTCTCCTGTGTGGACTCTCATGTGTTCCTTTAAATTTCCACTCAGTGAAAAACCTTTCTTACAGACTGAGCAGCTGTATGGTTTCTCTCCTGTGTGGACTCTCATGTGTTCCTTTAAACTTCCACTCTCTGAAAAAGCTTTCTTACAGACTGAGCAGCTGTGTGGTTTCTCTCCTGTGTGGACTCTCATGTGTATCTTTAAATATCCACTCTGTGAAAAAGCTTTCTTACAGACTGAGCAGCTGTGTGGTTTCTCTGCTGTGTGGACTCTCATGTGTATCTTTAAATGTCCACTCAGTGAAAAAGCTTTCTTACAGACTGAGCAGCTGAATGGTTTCTTTTCAGCACTACGTCGTGGATCACTGACAGATTCATGTCTATTTTTCAGTGAGTTTGAGCCTGATGCAGGTTCTCTGGTCCCCTTCCAATCAGCACTCTCTTCAGTGTCAGGTTCAGAAGAGTCTCCAGTGTCAGGTTCAGAAGAGTCTTCAGTGTCAGGTTCAGAAGAGTCTCCAGTGTCGTCCTCAGTCTTTGGTTGTAAACTGCTCTCTGGATCTGAGTTCCTGGCTGGTTCTGGTCCTCGACAGTCCTCTCCATCAGCTTCTGTTTCCATGTGTTCAGTTTGTCTTTGATGAGGCTGTGAGAACTGATGTTTCTCTTCATCATCTTCACTCTTCACAGGGTCAGGAGTGAAAGTGGACTCGGTGATATCAGTCTCCTCCAGCTCCTGAAGTTGCTCTCCCTCCTGACTGATCCAGAGTTTCTCCTGTTCCTGCTTAATGTGTGGGGGGGGCTCTGGGTCCTCCTGGTCCAGACTGGTGCTCCACTCCTGCTGGTCAGGGAGAACCTCTTCTTTAACCACCACCAGCTGCTGGACATCTGCAGGAAACAGGAAACACACAGTCAGAAAAATCTGTTAAGTGTTAGCATTTAAAAATCTAATCACCATTAAAACGGGAAACATTTTCAGCCCTAATAATGCCTTTGTTTTTATACTTTAATATTATCTTTCTTAGTCTCACCTATTGTGTATTTTTGTTGGCTCAATTCACCTCATGTAGCCCAGCCCCATTCCACTTCCAGTTAAAAATGAGAAAGGGTTATTTCTTCTGGTTTAGCACTAGCTGCAATGTAAACAATGAATTGTATTTGGGATCGTTCTACACTACGCCTATAGAATGGTAATACTAAAAATATATTGTAGGGCCATACCTATACAAAACATGACTGTGAAGTTTTTTGCTTAAAATACCAAACAGATCACCCATTAGCCGCGTTCACACCGGAGTACTTTTCACCGTACTTTTCGCGTTTAGTTCCGTGAGTACCCCTTATGTCGCGTTCACACCAAAAATCGTACTTAATCTCGGGTACTTTTACCCCCATTTTTAGAGCCCGCTGGGAGAGCGTACTTTTCTGTGGGTGAAAAGTGCCCCAAAAGTGCCCCAGTGCTGATTGGCTGGGCGAATTGCAAACCACGCCCGTACAACTGTGAAAATGTTGTGTGGAGACGCCATTGTTTTTCCTCGCTACAAAAACCCAACGCACCAACGGAGCGTTGGGTTTGTTTTTGAAAGCAGTTATGGCAAGCATCAAGAAATGATGAGGTGTCGGCGCTTCTGGAGATCTACGCCGAGGACGCGACCCAGGGAATGCTACTGAAGCCAGTTCAGTAGCTTTCACTCGACCTGGGAATCGTGCACAGCCGGCTAAAAATAAAGAAACTCAGGACTACAAACGGCGGATTCAGTGGCCAACGATGACTACCACGACGAAGGTAAAATCAACTACATGCACTGGGGTTTTAATCTGCACAATAATGGTCTCAGATGTACTTTATTTGCTCAGTAGATCAAGCTAGCCATGCTAGGCTGAATAGGCTAACACCGGCCCCGAGCTAGCTACATCTAGCTAGCTAGATATTCTTGGCCGCTATGAAAACGTTTTGACTTGTGAATAACTGTGCAGTGTTTCTGTAATTTGCTTCACTAACTCATGGCACTAATCGTCTGTTTCAGGCGAGGATGGACAACTCTCGGGATTGGAAAGAAGCAAGCTTTGCATTATAGATCACAGCGCTTGGTCGTCCTCCTTACCAGCAACCAAACGCAAAGGTACACACACTGTAACTTTGTCTTGAAAGAACGTTACGCATCGAACTGATGTTCACAATCATGTTTATTTCATAATATTCATCATATTTTATGTTTAACTTGCCTCAACAACATTAAACAAAGTTCAAGCATACATGAAGCACTCTTCAAAAAGGAACAATCCTCCGTGTTTGAACCTCTTAAATCGCTGCATAGCCGATTTATTTGGACTGGATTATCCCAGAGAGGCTAAACATTCTTTATAACACAGTTTCAGATTTGTGAAACCTTTAATTCTATTTGTGAAAATACAAAAAAAGAGAGATTTTAGTGCTTTTTCGCATCCTGGCCACATTAGACCAGGTCCTGATCTAAAACCACTATACCTAGACTCATCAAATCTGGACTGGATTATCCCAGAGTCAAAAGATTCTTTATAACACAGTTTCAGATTTGTGAAACCTTAATTCTATTTGTGAAAATACAAAAAAGGGAGATTTCAGTGCTTTTTTACATGTAGACCAGGTCCTGATCTAAAACCACTATACCTAGACTCATCAAATCTGGACTGGATTATCCCAGAGAGGCTAAACATTCTTTATAACACAGTTTCAGATTTGTGAAACCTTAATTCTATTTGTGAAAATACAAAAAAGGGAGATTTCAGTGCTTTTTTACATGTAGACCACATTAGACCAGGTCCTGATCTAAAACCACTATACCTAGACTCATCAAATCTGGACTGGATTATCCCAGAGAGGCTAAACATTCTTTATAACACAGTTTCAGATTTGTGAAACCTTAATTCTATTTGTGAAAATACCAAAAAAACATTCCTAGTATGTTGTAAAACTACATGGCGACTAAACAGATCTTGTATCTTGCTTATATTCCCCTCTTAGGAAAGCGGACACGGGATGCGAATTTCTTTGACACCGCCCAGGCGTTGGAGGACCGGCGTGCCGTGGTGAAAGAGTCGATGCACGGGGATCAGATGGTGCTGTTCACCAAGGCCCAGGAAACGGAGGACAAGATGCTCACCAGCTCATTTTATATTATTGTTAGTACTGTTATTATATAGTCTTGATACAACTGACACTTTATTTTATATTAATAATGTTAATTTACATGTACAACTTCTATTTTATTTACATTAAAAATGTGAACTTCTATTTACTGTTAAACAGATCCTGTAGCTTGCTTATTTCTCCCGACACTTTATCTTTAGTAACCTGTGTAGCATCCTATACATCACATGTAAGTGATTATTCTGATACCATCATGTTTCATCGGTTATAAACTGGCAAAGGTTTATTTGTCATTTATTTATCATCAATGTTGCAACCTTGTGGAGGAATGGCAGGGGCACATACACAAATATGATAATTTATATCATTTTAAATATTATTTGACTTAAAACTAAATGTTTTTATGATTGTCCTCTGAGGAGGACATGGGGATTTGCAAACTTTTAATTCCCCCCCCCATTTTACACAACACAAAATGGAGTCCACTATGGGCCGAAACTAACATGTATGTTTATGGCAGACGGATGCAGTGGGTCTCAGGAAGATAAATAATAACGGTGGGTTTGCTGCTGAGCCTATTTACCGTGCATACAACACACCTGGCACAGTGTGGCAGGTATATTGCCACACTGTACACTATTATAATGTTGCCTGTCTTGACTGGCAAATAAAAGAGAAACAAAAGATCATCTTTATTGTCAAAATGTTTACAATTTACACGCTGTTCAGATGCCTCATAAAGCTGGGTCGCCGGTAAGGCAGTCCATTCGTCCCTGTACTCATTACTTTCACAAAGGTTATGTAATATGCAACATGCTGCCACCTGGAATGTGATCTTGTCCATCTTGCAGTCGTTTCTTTTCATCAAGCACCGCCACCTGCCCTTCAGTCTGCCAAAAGCGTTCTCCACCACCACTCGTGCTCGGCTTGTTTTGTTATTGTACGCAAGTTGCTCAGGCTGCATTAACTCAGTTACAAAGCTGTATAACATGAGCACAAACAGCACAACTTCAGTCGACTCCATCTCCATCATGTCTGAGGTCGGAAGGTAAACAACAGACGCCTAATGTACAGCGAGTGGGTGGGCGTCGCAGTATACGCGGGAAGTTTTTCTTCTTCTTCTCTTGTTTTGCAGCGGATTGCAAACAACTTTAAGGTGCATACCGCCACCTACTGTACTCGCCGTGAAGTGGTTTGTGGCCTGCCAGTAAAGCCAAAGCAGAAGAAGAAGAAGTGACGTCAGCGGCTCATTTGCGTAATCTTCCCTCAGGGAAAAGTACTCCGGTGTGAACGCGATCTGTACTAAGTGCCCTGGGGTTAAAAGCGCCGGGGCTCTTAGTGCCGGAACTAAGTACAGGAAAGTACTTGGTGTGAACACGGCTAATGTAGCCATGCCTCATACCCCTCTATTCCAGCCCTGTTCCAAAAAGGCTGATTCTTTGACCGTAGCTTTAAATGGAACAGCTGCTGCTAGCCACGCCCCTTTGTAGCGTCACACAGCTTTCCCCTGCTAAGAGAGTTTTCTACCGGGAGAAACTCAGCTAAACACTGCCGTGATTAAATGCCATATTATGTTCCAAACTACTTCAAGCATTATTTCTGAAACAGTAGGAGCTCAAACCTTTCTCTCTCGCAGGATTTACCGCAAGGACATTACGTTACACATATTCTCTCCAGTAGCCTACAGCATTAGCTCTGAGTGTTAGCATGCTTGCTAATGTAAACACAGACCATATTACTGTCTTGTAATTATTAGCAGAGAAAATGTAATGTTTGTACAACTATATACATTTAATTCTACCAATCTCGGTGGGAACCGGATTAGGGGGGGCTCGAAAATATTTCCAATTACACAAGGGGGGCCTGACTGAAAACGGTTGGGAACTACTGAGCTAGACGACTGTATACAGAGACGATAGGTTGGGACGTGTCACGTGTGCCGGAGACGATAGGTTGGGACGTGTCACGTGTGCCGGAGACGATAGGTTGGGACGTGGCACGTGTGCCGGTGACGATAGGTTGGGACGTGGCACGTGTGCCGGAGACGATAGGTTGGGACGTGGCACGTGTGCCGGAAACGATAGGTTGGGACGTGTGCCGGTGACGATAGGTTGGGACGTGTCACTTGTGCCGGAGACGATAGATTGGGACGTGTCTCGTGTGCCACATTTCACCAATGACGTCATAGGAGCCAAATCCTGGATCTGCTCGTTTGCAGAGATGTGGGTAAGGAGGAAAAGAGAGAGGGTTGTATTTTCTGAATATTTGAGAGTCTCCTTACACACCGGGGACACATATTTATGTATAAAAGACATCAAAAAGTGCATTTTACATACTAGGTCCCCTTTAACCTGTTAAAGGTAGGGTAGGTAAGTTTGAGAAACCGGCTCGAGATACACTTTTTGTTATATTCCATGGAATGCTCTTAACATCCCGATAGCAATGAATATCTTAAGTGCTTTGACAAAAAATCCATTAAAAAATGTCATCTGTGGAAGCCGTAATACTGTAAAAAGTACGACCAATCATTTTCGCCGGCCCGGCTAAAATAACTGGATGGCCTACCTGCCTGTCAGCCTTCCATCTGTGCACAAACTTATCTCGTGCCCTCATTGGTCATGTGCGCGTTCGTGTGTGTTGTAGGAGGGGCTCTGTAAGGAAGTGGCAGATTTTCTCCGGTTGTGTATTTTCAAATTCTAGCGATCTCGAGCCGGTTTCTCAAACTTACCTACCCTACCTTTAAAGGGGACCTATCATACAAAATGCACTTTTGTACATCTTTTATACATGAATATGTGTCCCCGGTGTTCCAGGGAACTCACCAAGTGTCAGAAAACACAACCCTCTCTATTTTCCTCCATACCCAAATCTCTAAAAAAGGGGCTACAACGGATCTGATAAAAACTGATCCAGATTTGAACACTGTCCTGACGTCAGGACGGTGGCGCTACGGCTATTGGGCCAACTCCACAAATCAGGAGTAGACAGCCACGGCCATTGCCGTTTGAAAGCGCTGGAGACGCTGTAGTACATATTAGGGATGGGAATTTGAAAGCAAATGTATATTCAAATATTCGACCCCCCAAAAAAACGGTTAACCGGTTAACCGAAATGTACATATCCTATAAAAATGTTGAATTTTTTTTTTTAAATAACTTTTGGAAATAAATAAATACATGTTCAAATAACTATAGAAACCAAGTCGAATTTGTCAAATGTATTGAACTGGTGATCACAGTTTGACAGCTATAGGCCTACAGCTTTCATGTGCGGAGGCGATTCACAATCAGGCCAGCTGTAGGGAAGACCCTCTCAGCTGGAACGGAGGTTGCGGGTATAGCAAGGTATAGTATGTATATATATATATAAGTTTAATTTGGCATAGTTTGCACTCTACACCGCACTCACTAACCTGGTCGAAATATTTCCACACATTACTCCTTTTTGACGCCATGTCTGTTGTGTAGGACTCTTCTTAGAGTGTAAATAATTACCGGACTATGACTGGTAAAATATGTTGAATACCGGCAAAACTAAATCTCTCCAGTCAAAATGTCTATGTACTTTGCCGCCACACACGGTTGCCAAGCAGCGCTTATTGTTGTTTAGGCTGGCCACTCATGTGTCGCGAGTGTTGACAGGGGGCGGGGGAGCACGCTCATGAACTGTTAGCGCCGGAACCTCGCAACGGCTGTGGAGCGCATTTGCGCCGCATTTGGGCCTAAGATGAGGTTTGAGTCTGCGTGATTTGTGTGTAGGGAGGGGCAGCAGCCATATCATTAGCTAGAACTAGCTAGATCTGATGGATTTGGACATAAACGCGAGTGAAGTACCGGACGCGAGAGAGAGAGATCAGCACCTGCAGCTCTGCCCGCTGTGAGGGACCGGTGAGCGGAGCAAAACACACCTTTAGACGTCACCTAACCAGTGACGTGCGGTGAGGTTCATGGCTGGTGAGGCACTGACTCTTTCAGAGTCAGATTTACAAATATTATATTTTGACCTTAATCGAAATATTCTGTTATTTTCAAAAGCTTTTTTAGTCTGATGCTTCAATTAATTTTAAACAGACCGTACAACAAAAGGATACCCAAAATCTAAATATTGGATTGTTCTTTCTTAGTAAGATCCCATTTTCATTACAGTTGTGGTCTAACCTTGACTTGAAGATGAAGTCCATGCTATCCTTCTGGACAACAATCTCTATTACTGTTTTGTAAAAGTCCTCCTTATCTCCCTCTAGTTTCAAAAGTCTAGCTTGTTGTTTGCGTCTACCGTCTCTGCGTAGAATAACAGTAGCAACAAGAACCTGTGGGCTCACGTGCGCCCCCTTCAGTGCGGCAGAGGTTATGGCTGCCTCTCCTGGTGCTTTTTTCATTGCCGTTGTACGATGAGACCAGCGAGCCTAAATATCATATATACGTGAAATAAGTTATTTAGAGACTATGGATGGTGAGGATGAATGTAATAAACGGATCTACAAACATTACATTGGTGACCTACAGTGAGATGGTAACAGGCATGCGCTTAGTGCCCGCTTTCCAGACAGTTTCTGTGGGGTGACGCATTCTGAGGTGAGGCAGATCTCATCTGTGCCTCACCTTACCCCACAGTAAATGGCTTGAGCTCGGTCACAAAATAAGTGGCCGCGCTAAATTAGTGCCCGCGCTCCAGCAAGTTACTGTGGGCTTACGTGAGGCAGAGCTCGTCCCTGCCTAACTTCTCATCGCTCCCGTAGCGGATCTCGGCAAATTTGCTGATTTTCACTATAAAAAGCGATTGGAATCATACAGAAATCACATTTACACAAGATCAGTGAGGCTCTGCCTCCCCTGCCTCCACTGACTGGACCTAACACATTTAGCTATGGCACTGTCGTATACATTGAATTATTCAATTTGATGATATGTAATCAACTTGGGAATCCCTCCCAAAAAAAATTTAAAAAATTAATAAAAATATTCGTAACTCATATTCGAAAACCTGAATAATTATTCGAATACCTGAATAATTTCGAATATTCGATTAATCGTTCCCATCCCATATGCCAGGCCAGTAGATGGTGCTGTTCTCACAGAATCTGCCCTTGCAAAAACAGAGCTAGAAATGGTCAAATTGAGCAAAATGAGGCATGGCTAAAATGCATGATCTGTTTGGTATTTTGAAAAAAAAAGAAGTATAAATATGCCTTATATAGGTATGGTCCTACACTATATTATTCAAATATAGCATGAAAGGTCCACTTTAAGTTATAAGTTAGCAAAATATAGCTAAATTAGGCTTGATACATTAATATGCTTTAAGAAAAAAACAGCCTACATCCCAGCTCTCTATCGGGTTTCATTTATCTTGTTGGCAGCTCATCCCTTAAAAACAGAAGTCTCAGAGTGATTATAATAACATGAAATATGAAGGGTCTATTTCAAGCTTGTTATGTAAATAAGTTATTAGGCTTTTTTTCATCAACTAAGATTTGATAGAACATTTTATCAACATGAATTGACTGAATTTGTTTTAAAAGTGATCTTATTAACACATGAATACTAGTGTGTAATATGGTTGTACACAGTGGCGTTTTTATATGTACAAAAGTGGTGGGGCACAAAAAACGTAGATGTCTATATATAAGCTTCTGCAGTGACGTGCAGTGAGGTTCATGGCTGGTGAGGCACTGGCACTGACTCTTCAGGTTTACAAATATTATATTTTGACCTAAATCAAAATATAATATTATTTTCAAAAGCTTTTTTTGTCTGATGCTTCGATTAATTTTAAACAGACAGTTCAACAAAAGGATACCCAAAAAATGTCATTTTATCATTTAAATATTGAATTGTTCTCTCTTAGTAAGATCCCATTTTCAATAAAATGGCGGTCTTACCTTGACTTGAAGATGAAGTCCATTTGCCTATCCTTCTGGACAAACATTTCTATTACTTTTTTGTAAAAGTCCTCCTTATGTTCTTGTAGTTTCAAAAGTCTATCATAAATCTAATCCATAGATTTATGATAAAAAATTATATAAGTAGGGTAGACATGTGGATGTTATCCGGCTAATCAAAACGTGCATTCATCTAACAGGTACGTTTCCCACAGATCTTATTTCGAGCTATTTTCTAAAATCCTCTGGAGAAATCTCATTGCTTTTTTGTGCTTACTTCCTGGTTTTAGGACGCGCCACTGCAGCTCTCTCGTCTCCTCTTCACACAGCACACTTTTCGCGGCACACGTACTTACAGCCAATCAGCTCTGAATGATTTGAGATGACGTATGGTGGGGATGGTAGCTCCATGCCCCTCTGGTCATTATTTTTTTGCCACACACATTTCATTACAAAATACTCTGAGCATGCGCAGTGAAGTTTTTACAGTCACCGTTGACTTCACAGCGAGAGGAAGGGGCATAATCAGGTTTTGTCCCACATGGCTCTAAACAGCTCAATAGGCACACACTGTGACTGTAGACACACTAATTAGAAGAACACAGACTAAAACAGCAATGTACAGACGAATCAGATGATTAAACATGATCTTAAAATATATTTTATATATTTTTTTATTTATTTTTTTGCATTTTTGTAATCATTATTTGTAATACTTTCTGCTGACACTAGGTGGGGCTGTGCCCCACCTGCCCCTAATGACCAGTCGCCACTGGTTGTACATATATATTTAAGAAGTACAATATGAGAAAAGCACGTTTCATTTGTGGGCCATATTTCATTATACTTTTTGAATTAGCTGAGGGCCGGCCCCCGGGCCGTAGTTTGGACACCCCTGGTTTAAAGTGTTAATTAAGAGTAAAGGGAACAGACCTGCTCTGTGTATCCGAAGCTGAGGCTGTAAAACAGCGTCCAGTAGTTTCTGGAGTCTCTTGTTCTCCTCTTTTGAACGAGACAGCTCCTCCTCGAGCTCTGCAATCGTTTTTTCAAACAGAGCAAATATCTCTTGAGCAGCAGCAGTGAGTCGCTGCTTCTTCAACGACAGCAGCATTTGGACTTTACTCATGTTTCCTAGATCACCTTTTCCTGCAAACTCCGTTAAACACACTGTTTCTTTCTCTCCATCAAACTCTCAATCTGACTAGTGTTGCCAACGTGTTTCCAGCTAGCATGCTAAGCTAGCTTGTATAGTCCGAGGTAAACACTCCAGAAAAAAGAGCACACAGTCCATTCGGAGGTTTATCCAAACACACAGATGATGGATCAGTAGTGCTGGAGCTCACAAACGCTTTCTCTGGAACACAGAGAGAGAGAACCGTAGCGACGAGACGCCACCTGGACCCAGTGTGACTACCCGATCTGAATCCCTGCCCGATTTGCAATGCGCATGTGCGAGATGGTCCGCCATATTGGACAACTACATACGGCACCCCAAATAGATTGATTGAATTGATTGAAAAGTTTATTAACAGCTTGTATATTGGGTACAGTACAGTACAGCTCAAAACATACAATTGTTAAGGGGATGCAGACCAGAGAAAGACTTTCGTCTTGTTTACATCAGGGTCCCCCATTTCCAATTCATCATATCATTTAAGACATATAAGACATATTTGACATACAGATGGCTTATTTACAATTTACATACAGGTGGTTTTTTACATACAGATGGCTTATTTACAATTTTCATTTTAGATTTCGTTCTAATACATCCTAACCGGACATTTAAGACATACCAAGTCTACAGATATACAGTTAGTAACAGAGTCTAAAATGCGAGTATATACATAAATGGGGGGGGGAAGCTGTCCATTGTACGACAGGTTGAGATTTGTACCATTACCGGGGCCAGTTTTGCAATGCTTTCCCCCGAAGGTGCTCTTTAAGAGAGGTTTTGAAGGTAAGTATAGTTTTACTTTCCTTTACAGTTGTGGGAAGAGCGTTCCACCTTGATGTGGCATAATTGCGAAACGTGTATTCCCCTTTTTTTGTGCCAAATCTGGGTTTTACATGATTTGTGGAGCTCCCTCTGGTGTTATGATCATGGTATTCCTTGACCTTTGGGAAGAATTTTGACATGTACATGGGTACCATAGAGGTGTAGTGGATCTTGTAGACCAGGCCCATTGCAAGTAGCTGTACTCTGTCGTCTACTCTAAGCCATCCTAGGTTGTCAAAGTGGGCAGAGGTGAGGTGGGTTCTAGATGAAAGGTCAAGCAGTAGTCTGACCAGTTTATTTTGCGATGTTTGAAGTTTTATTTTTAGCGCCTTGGAGGTGCTATGGTACCATGACGTGCAAGCATAGTCATAGTACCCTTGAATGAGTGCTCCTGCCAGAGTTTTCAGGGTGTTTTTGTTTACCAGAGAGGAGATCCGGTATAGGAATCTAGTTCTTTGATTGACTTTTTTTATTACATTGGATGCCATTTTGTCACAGGAGAGGTTTGCCTCAAGAATAGATCCTAGGTATGTAATTTCCTTCTTACTTGTGACAATAATGTCACCCACTGCAACTGAGAAGTCGTCGGATTTGCTGAGATTATGTTTCGAACCGAAGAGAATGGACTCTGTTTTACCCAGGTGTAATGATAATTTATTATCGGCGAGCCAGGTGCAGATTCTGCCGAGCTCGGAGCTGAGGGTTTTTTCAACCTGCAATCTGCTCCTGTCAGAGACCAGCAGGGCTGAGTCGTCCGCGAACAGGAACAAGTTGCAGTCACATGCTGATGACATGTCATTTGCATAAATTAGGAACAGTAACGGACCTAATATGCTTCCTTGTGGAACACCACAGCTCACTGGGAGGGGGGGGGACAGAGTACCGTTTACCTCCACCATCTGTTCTCTCCCCTCCAGGTAGGATTGCATCCAGCTCACCGATAGTTTATCAAAACCAATTGCTTTTAGGACATTTGACATAGTGGCGTTTGGCAAAGCAGAAAAGAGAAACACAAAAAAAGATAATATTAATCTGAACGAGAGAGATGAATTATTGTTATTACAACGTGACTTCACTATTATTTAACAACTCCTTTAATTGGGTTAAGTACATTGTCAGAATAAGTGAGAAATGGATTTAACTTCTGTTAGACAGCTATCATACTGAATACATATTGTGAATGTATGCAAAAATGTATGGCATTCATAATTTATAACTAATTACATTAACTGTGAATGTCTTTCATTTTATTTCTAATTAAATAAAATTACATAAAACATTTTCCATAAAAAAGTTGATTCAAGAACAAATCTCTGTTATTAGATCAGTACTTTTCTTATATGACTATTATTGCTACATTAGAAAGATCGTTACCAGCTTTGGAATTATTAATATATATATAGCAATGCAAATCGGGCAACCGTTTAAGTTTAAAACTCGCGCATGCGCAGTGCATACTCCGTGGAGTGACACTCGCAGCGCAACGAGGCTCCCCCAAAAGACATACATTTATCACATGAAATGATAGCGAATCCCGTGTGAAACATCAAATGGTTGTTCTACTCAGTGTGATTGACAGGAGAGATGATCAGAGGGGTAGAGTTTTTACCACCATCGTTAGGACAAGGACTAAAGTATGGGTAGAGTTTCTCTTTGAAGCAGCAGCCAGTGAAGGAGTAGATCAGAGCTGCAGCATCAACATCATAAAAGGAGACCAGACCCTCCTCATAATCCACAAACACCCCCACCTTCTCATTTTCATTTTTCATTTAATTTCATTCTTTATTTCGAACAGATTAAAACAATAACAAATAACAAATGTGAAAAACAGAATACCGTATTGTTAAAATACAGTATTTATCCACATTCACGATAATATTTATAAAAACAACAAAAAAAAGTCTTCATATTAATAATAATAATAACAATTTTTTCAAAAATCATATGTGTCCGAAAGGGAGTAGGAGGAAGCAAATGCTTATTAATTCCCACCCCTTACTTGATCAATGATTTTCCTTTAAGTCATTATGCAAGTTATTCCTACTTACATTTACATTTATACATACATATACAATAATTTCTCATCTTCAATCACCTCTCTTCATTCTCATAGTTTTCCAAAAAAGTGTTTCTGTACATCCTTTTCAACTGAATTATGCTTGTGCTTTGTTTTATCTCCTGCTCCAAACCATTCCATAAAATCACCCCACAGATTGTTATACTCATACTTCTCAGAGTTGTTCTGACCTTGAGTTGTTTAAAATGTAGATTTCCTCTCAAATGATACCCACCCTCTCGGTCTATGAACAATGTTTTTAATTTCCTAGGAAGTAGATTATGTCTTGCTCTGTACATGATTTGTGCCGTTTTAAATTTAACCAGATCAGTGAACTTCAATATGTGTGACTTCAAAAATAATACATTAGTGTGTTCAAGATATCCAACATTATTGATAACTCTTATAGCCCTTTTTTGTAATGTGCATAACGGCTGTAGGTTGGTTTTGTACGTGTTTCCCCAAATCTCCACACAGTAAATCAGATATGGCAATATTAGTGTGTTATACAGAGTATACAATGAGTTGTAGTCCAGAATGTGTCTGGCTTTTCCCAATATTGCGATAGTCTTAGCCAGTTTTGCTTTTACATGAGTGATATGAGGTTTCCAGCTGATTTTGTGGTCTAAAACCACACCAAGGAACTTAATTTCATATACTCTTTCTATGTTTATGTTATCTAGTATTAATTGCACCTGTGGATTTGTTTTATGTTTTCCAAATAACATAATCTTTGTTTTGCTTATATTTAATGATAATTTGTTTGTGTCAAACCAATGTTTTACTTTAATCATTTCTGCTGTTATCACTTCCATTAGCTCTTTCAAATTGTCACCGGAACAAAAAATATTAGTGTCATCTGCAAATAAAATAAATTTCAATATATTTGATACTCTGCAAATGTCGTTGATGTATATTATGAACAGCTTTGGACCCAACACGGACCCCTGAGGTACTCCACAAGTTATGTTCATGTTTTCTGATTTATGTTCACCAATTTCAACAAATTGTTGTCTGTTGCTTAAATAATCTCTCACCCAGTCTAATCCCACCCCTCTGATGCCATACCGTTCCAGTTTTGTCAGTAAAATATTGTGATCTATGGTGTCAAATGCTTTTTGTAAGTCTATAAATATTCCCACTGCTTCTTTTTTATTGTCAATGCAGTTTGCTATTTCCTCACTTAATTCCATTAGTGCCATAGATGTTGATCTATCTTTCCTGAATCCATATTGACTGTCGTCCAAAAGCTGATGTGTTTCCATGAAATTGTCAAGGCTTTTTGTAAAAAGCTTTTCAAGGATCTTGGAAAACTGAGAGAGCAATGAAACAGGTCTGTAATTTGTGTAATGGTGTTTATCCCCAGTTTTATATAATGGTATAACTTTTGCTATTTTCATTTTATTTGGGAATTTACCAGATTGAAAAGACAAGTTAAAGAGATGAGTCAATGGTTCTGCAATTTCTTCAATAATGTCTTTTACTATAATCATATCAATATTATTCCAATCGGTCGAGGATTTGCTTTTACATTTTCGCACAGTATCTATGATTTATTTTTCTTCGACTGGTGTGAGGAAGAAAGAGCTATTATTTTCATTCCAGAGGTCCGTATCTTCCCCTTTAGTTGTTTCTACGGTTTTAATTTTTTCTGGCCCCACATTTACAAATAATTCATTAAAACCATTAACCACATCATCTGTATTATTAATAACATTATTTTTGTCCACAAAAAACTCAGGGTAACCTGAACTTTTTGCTCCATTTCTAATGACACTATTTAATACTTTCCATAAACCTTTCATATTATTCTTATTATTCTCTAATATTTTATTATAGTATTCTTTTTTACATATCCGTAGAATATGGGTTAATTTATTCTTATATCTTTTATATTTATTTTCTGCTTCTGAAGTTCTATCTTTTATGAATTGTCTATATAGTGTATTTTTCTTTTTGCAGGCATTTTTTAGGCCATTAGTGATCCATGCACTGTGAGTTTGTTTGTGTCTCTCTCTGCATTGCTTCACAGGACAGTTTTTGTCATAAAGTGATTTAAAAATGTTTAGAAAATCATCATAGGCCTTGTCAATATCGTCTCTCTCATATACTACCCTCCAATTCTGATTTAGTAAGTCATTTTTAAATGCAATTATGTTATCTTCAGTTCTCAATCTTTTGTATTTGAAATGGCTGGCGACTTTAGGTTTCTTAGAACTGCAGTGATAGACAATAAAAAACAGGTAAATGATCACTGATGTCACTATATAAAAGTCCGCCTACTGTATTGTTTTCCATAATGTTTGTGAATATGTTGTCTATTAATGTAGCAGAATGAGAAGTGATTCTACAAGGTCTGGTAATTTTAGGATACAAACCCATACTGTACAATGTATTGATGAAGTGTTCTGTCATTTTATGCTTATTTGGATTCAACAGGTCAATATTGTAATCCCCACAGATAAACATAATTTTTTGTAATGATTTAGTAAACATGTTTTCTACCCTATCTGTAAATGTGTCAATACAGGTTCCAGGAGCTCTGTATATACAACTCACAATAACATTTTTAGACTTTTCCATACAAATTTCTACTGTAACACATTCAAACAAATCGTCAACAGCTGTTGTCATGCTCTCCGCCACCTTATAGTTCATTCCTTTATCCACATAGATTGCCACACCCCCTCCACTCTTATTCCTTCTGTTTGTATAATTCAGTTCGTAGCCATCCATCTCAAAGTCCACACCTTTCTCAGCACTGATCCAGGTCTCTGATATTGCTATGATGTTGAATGGGTTCTTAAACTGACTTAGATATTCTTTAATGTTGAGGAAGTTGGCATATAGGCTTCTGCTATTGAAGTGGATAATTGATATGTTCTCTTCTGATTGACACGTTACATTGAATTGCTCTTCTGTGAAATAGTTGCAGCTGTTGTTGATATTGTTCAGTAAGTTGTTTTCCGGATCAATGTCATTTTCCATGTCCTGTGCTTTATGCTCTGTATATGCAAAAGTTTCTAGTCTTGATGGAGATATGTGTATATTAACTGGAATTGTCATGGTAGTGTTTTTTTTTTCGTTACCTTGTCTGATTTGCTTCATTGGTATTTTTCCAGTTCCTCCAGGTCCCTGATGATTAACACTTTGGCTTGTTCTGGTGATCCGTTAAGCTTGATGAAGATTCTGCAGTTTGCAAACTTTGTCTCAGGAAGAGACTTCAGAGAGAGACAGACTGCAGGACCAGCACCCGCTTGGTACTCATTTTCATTCCTCAACACTATCATCCAGTAACCTTTCTGAGGAGACGCTGTGATGTTTTCCTTCCTGTTGATCGACTCTCTGGCCACTCCTAAATACCACTGAGTCTTTCCTTTAACCTGAACCTCATAATAAAATCTTCCTGAAGAGAAACTCTGCTTTGCTAAAACACAAGGACAAAAATCAAATCTCTCAGGATTGCCTGGGAGATTCTTCTTCACATCACCATCTTTCACTTGTTTTCCATCATCAGACAGGATGAGATTGGGATGTGCTGTATGAGGATCAAGAGTCACCTCCACCCAGTGGCGAGCCGTGAGCTTTATACCTAGGCCCTCTGAAAAAAAGAAAAAAAAATAGTTATTACGTCACAGCGTATACTTCAGCGGAATATCAAAACAACGGCCCAGGGTGCAAAACGCATCAATGACAGCGACCCTCTACCACACAAAACAACACCTGTGAACCCAATTTGTGTTCTTTGACATTGAAAATGATATTGCATTGTGTTTCTTACTTTCGTTGCAGTTGTATGTCTTAAAGGGCCCATGTCATGGCCATTTCCACTGATCATAATTACATTGTTGAGGTATACTAAAATAGATTTATACTGTGCAATTTTCCAAACTCACATTGGTTTCGCATACAGCATCTCTGTCAAGCATGTGTATTCAGCAGTATTCACTTTCTCCAATAAACGACTCGTTGGAGCTCTTGCCCCCCCCCCCTCCCTGTGAGCCTAGTGTGCTCCGATTGGTCAGCTCGGCCACTCGTTCTGATTAGTCAACCACCAGAGAGGCTGCGCCCATGTCAGTGCTTTTCCCGGCTGCTCTCAGCGTAACATCAGTCTTATCATGGCGTCGGTACAGCGGTATATTTTATATACATATATATTTTTAACTGTTGTTATAGAAGAGTGTGACGGCCCCAGGGCCTTTGTCTTACGATGGGGTGGAGCTGAAGAGGCTAATCGGCACGATCACGGACACCTCCGGACACAGTCTCTCTCCAAAGCGGCTGCAGGAAGACTAACTCTGCGATCCTCTCAACCACCTGTCTCTGCATTTACCACAATAAATGTGCCGTGGTTTTGTAAACTCGTGTATGTCTCCTTGTCTTTCCGTTGTGGCCTACGAGCTACTCTCATAACAAAGAGTAAGTTATTTTTACCCGTTATAAACTACTACTGTTTGATGAGAAATCAAATCATGGTTTGCTATATATGAATTCAGGGAAGAAAGGATAGGCCTACTAAGTATTTCCATTAAACTTTATTTTTAGAAATGTACAAAATGAACATAAATATACATATATACACGGTATATCATCCATTCCTCCTCCTCGCATCTTGCCTGCGCACAGTCGGTGCGGTGCCTTTTAGCACCCTCAGTAGTAGTAGAATCCCTGCCCCGTCATGGATTGTCCGCCAGGATCTGGCTGGACGAAATCAAATGCAAATCATAAAATATTAGAGAAACTTAGTTGTTTTAGACTCGTTAGTAGTAGTTGTGTAATGAACAGCTTGCCTGCTAATATGCTAACCTAGCTTTGTTTACCTTGGTAGCTAACACGATATGAACGTTAGCTTGGAGGAAAGGCAACTATAATGCAGTGTAATCAAACTACTATGAACAAATGCTAGTGGTTCATATTAGGCTAGCAATAACGTGTTTATAATTGCAATCGTATACGGGTATTCTGCTACGTTCGGTGATACAATGTAACTTGCATGAATACATTGTTTTGCGCTAGCATACAGCTAGCCTCGTTAGCTACATGCAGTATATGTACGGTCACAATGTACGGTAAATCACAGTACAGTATACTGTATGAGTATTCCGTGTGTGTGACTGCAGACATTCTCCTGCCATGACAAACATGTAAGGCCATCTGCTGACATTGTAGTTGATATATTTAAACGCTAGCAACGTAGCATCACAAAAATGTTTTTCTGACCAAAACTAGCTCTAGCTCCGTGTGTTAGATCGCTACGCCAGCTATAATGTAATTACGTTTCGCGACTGACCGGCAAATCACCCGGAGTATACTGTCAATAGGTATTTTGTGTGTGAATGCAGACATTCTCCTGCTATGAGATACATGTATGCAAGGCCATCTGCTGATATTAGAGTTGATATATGGAAACTCTAGCAACTTAGTTAGCACAGTTAGCACTGTGTCAATGGCTTAGCAGTCCAACACAGTTTACACATTTAAACAGTCTTGTTTGATAAATACACAAATAACAATGCAAACTTACAGGTTGTATACCCAGATCTTCCCCTGCTCCAAACGGTCCAAACAAGCTGTGCATATCCGGCCTCAAACTGGGCAATGTTTTGGAAGCTTTCGTCTGTGAAATGCCGGTTCTTCGAACCTCTGGAGGAGGAACACGCCGCTGCTGGTGTGGCCATAGCTCTTCGGGATTGGTCCATTTCGTTCCGGGTACCGCATGACATCAGGCGGTACCCGGAACTAAATGGAAGACTCAAATGGGCAGTGACGTATCTCCAACGAGGCGTTTTGGGGAGGTATTTTCTGTGTTAGAGTTTTACTCGCTACAGGGTGTACTTTGAGGGTTTTGACTCTGCACACCGTTTACATGCATAAAAACCTTCATAACACACAAGGGGACGGGTAATAACCGGAAAAGCATGACATGGGAGCTTTAAGTGTAATTTGGCATGCTTTTATTTTGAAGGCGAGTTCACGCTGTTGACAGGAAGTTGTTGTTGCTATGGAAACAAGAAAAGTTTCACAGCGGGCGGAACCTGTCATCTAGTCCGCGATAATAAAACCCACCCATTTAGAGGGAAGATATGATTGGTCAATTGTACTGTCATTTGACATTACTCTCTCGTTCAGTTACTATAACGGGCCCTCTGTGAATCGCAGAGAGGGCCAGACGAGCTTCTTTCATGTAACTCTTCACATTCAACAGAGACTGAACAGGCAGATTCGAAGGATTTATTTTTTTGGAAATGTTATTTTAAATACAATTAAATCAAGTTTTTTTTTCGGTAAAACTAATGAAAAATATAACAAAAATAATATTAAAAAAATATATATTTAAAAAAAATATATTTTTTTTTAATGTTTTTAAATATTATTTTTTGGAATATCTTAGGCCCTCACAGAGGGCCTAGAGGGCCCTGACGGCTCGCCACTGCCTCCACCTCATACTGCTGGACCCTCTTCAGCTCCACCTCCACCTCATACTGCTGGACCCTCTTCAGCTCCACCTCAGAGAGCAGCTTTTTCATCTGTTTACTGAGCGTGTCCTCCAGCTGAGTCACAGCTCTCACCACAGTCCCCTCATATGAAGGTGGACGGACCCTGACTTCTGTCCAGTTCTTGGTGGGTGGAGCAGCGTTCAGGGACGTGAAGCTTTGGAGGAGGTGGAGCTGGTCTTCAGAGCGTGAGAGCTGCTCCACCTCAGAGCTTCTCTTCTTCAGCTCAGAGATTTCCTGTTCCAGCTCTTGGATGAAGCCTTCAGCCTGTTCCTCTGTCTCTCTCGGCTTCTCTTTGATCGTCTCGTTGTGCTCGGCCTGGCTTCTCTCAACAGACTCCTTCAGAGCGGTGAAGACCTGAACACCATCTGCTATCTCTCTGTCTGCTCCTTCCTTACTGAGCTCCACTGAGCGATTCATCTCCTGAATCTTCAGTCGTCTCTTCTGGATCATCTGCTGAATTTCAGCCTCTGTCTTCCCCAGCTCTGCCTTCTTTCCTTCATATCCTTCTTTCAGAGGAACAACGTCATGTGTCTTGTGGTCTAAAACACTGCAGAGCATGCAGACACACACCTGGTCGGTCTTACAGAACAGCTCCAGCAGTTTATCGTGCTTCACACACATCCTGCCTTCCAGGTTCTCCTCAGGATCAATCAGATTATGTCTTTTCAGACCTGGCCTTGTCAGGTGAGGCTCCAGGTGAGTCTCACAGTAGGACTCCAGACACACCAGGCAGGACTTCAGGGCCTTCAGTCTGGTTCCAGTGCAGGCGTCACAGGGAACTTCTCCTGGTGACTGTCTGAACTGAGCAGCCATCTCAGAGATGAAAGTGTTGACCCGCAGCTCAGGCTTTATGTTGAAAACTTCTTTGCCGTTTGACTGCAAATAAGTCAATAAAGGAGCATGGCTGCTCATTCCCTGGCTCTCAAAAGAGTTTGGCTGGCTGTTTAATCTATGTTCACACTGAGACAATACAACACATAGAGAGAACAGTACACCTAGTGTGTAAGTATACATACAAGCAGGTCGCACAGTATGCTCACAAATACATACAATCTGTTAACCTGTTCCACTCTGAGCCTGTTTTTCAGGTCTCAGGCTCGAAAATGACATTCCCAGAACAAATGACCATATCTTCCCTTCTAAAAGGGTTAAATTAATAATCTTTGTTCTCAAAGTAATGATAAACCTGTGAGTTGGATGTAGAAGTGTCAGAATCAATATAAATGTTTTTTATTTTAAAGAAAATTCAGATTTTACATAGTAAAAAACTGTAAATTATAGTGTCCGTCCAAAAATTATTTTTTACAGATAGTGAAAACTACCCTTGGATGATGGGTTAGTAGACTAAAAGCTTTAGGAATCCAAAGTACAACATATAATAAGTACCCTGTATCAAGATTGATGCAAAACAAGTGAAATTTGACCTTTTTAGAGAGATTTAGCCAAAAACTGGGCCATCTGGGGTCATTTGGGTGGATTTGACCTATCTCTGGCCCCCCTTGCTCGATTTGGTTGGTTGACATACCCTTGTGACCGTTAGAGCCAATAGAATCGAAGGGGGAGGCTCCCACCCAGACAGGTTGTAAAGAAAAAATGTGGTTGCTTCGCGTGTGGAAAACGAAACCAAAGTAGAGGAATGTCTCCTTCTGGAGTTTGGAAACTAAAACGCAGTTGTATTGCTTATGGATTATCAGAAATCATTTCAAAGAAGGCACAGACACATAGGATGAACCTATGGATTAACTGCAGCATCGTTTTTTTATCGTTTTAATGCCATTGAAGACCACTTTTGACCAAGGTAAGCCATATTTACTGTTTAGCTTCTTAGCTCCACATGTGATGATGTACGCTTTCGTTTAGAGCGTCGCGAATGTTTATCACTGAGTGTTGAGGAGGGCACCGTTAGATTCAGTGTCTCCAGGACACCAAAAAAAGAGTGTTTGGTTGTGCATCTAGGATAAGTAATAAGGGAGTTCTGAGTGAGTTTATGTGCCTTTGTAGGTTACGTTTTTTCGTCGAGGCTAATTCAGAGGCTGAGTGCTAGCATTGTGGGTTTTTTTTGAAAAAAAAAATTAAAAAGATCAGTTAGCTGAGTTTCTTCCCGTTACATGGATATAACACATTCATAGTTTTATTCAATATTAAGATTCCTTAGACGTTGTTTCCTGCAAATGACGTGTTTATCCGCCCGGTACCGGGGGGGAAGGTGTGAAACAGGTTAAACATCTGTTTTAATTAAAAAGTACAGGCTGCATATGTGTTCTCAGACTTGGAGAAACTTGACATGTTTTGGTATGTGTCTGAACCTCTCTTTAGTGGTTCATTAATAAAACAGATATTTCAACGTGTGCCTACTTTGTTCATGTACTGTTGAGGTTAATTTCAGTAGTTGTGTTCGATAATGTATTTACAAAGTGTGAAGAGGAGGCAACTTTAGAATAGGGAACCTGTTCAGGTCAATTAGAGTCAAACTACTAGCTTATTGATTATGAACAAGACTTCACTTTAAAGGTGGGGTAGGTAATTTTGGAGAAACCAGCTCGAGTGCGCTAGAAGCCGGAAGAAATCTGCCACTTCCTTACAGAGCCCCTCCTCCAACACACACGGACGTGCAGATAACCAATGAGGGCACGAGATAAGCTTGTGCACAGATGGAAGGCTGACAGGCAGGTAGGCCATCCAGTTATTTTAGCCGGGCCGGCTAAAATGATTGGTCGTGCTTTTTACAGTACTACGGCTTCCACAGATGACATTTTTTTATGGATTTTTTGTCAAAGCACTTAAGATATTCATTGCTATCGGGATGTTAAGAGCATTCCATGGAATATAACAAAAAGTGTATCTCGAGCCGGTTTCTCAAACTTACCTACCCCACCTTTAAAATAGGGAACATGTTCTTAGAAATAAATAATAAGCACTAATTAGAGGGTTATTGAGGAAAAACTCTCAACTAATGGCTTATTACTTGTAAAATATGGTCATGTAGAATAAGGCATTAATAAGTGTTTTATAATGACTAATAAAGAGCCAATATACTGCTAATATGCATGCTAATTAACAACTAGTTGATGGTGAATTTGTGTACCTTAATATAAAGTATTACCTAGTTTTATTTCAATCAAATGATGACTAAAACTTTCAATGAGGTGGCCCACAACACATACACATTGTAGTTGTCCTTGAACTTTTGGCTGCAATCTGCAGGTATTCAGCGCCTGGTTCACACAGCTTATCATGCAGTCCAGTTCTGGACTTTGCTGCCAGTAAAATAAACTTCGATGTGCAATTTAGCTGTGATATCTTTATGAGATCACCAACTCAGAAAAAAATGTGATGACATTGGTGATTTCCAATCCAACTAACATTTGTTTTCCAGGGAAGAAAGAGTTGGATCCTAATTCTTAAACTCACACAAGTTCATGGACAGTTTGCAGGAATCTCTCTTTTCATGCCCCATGGCGACCTCAGTTAGAAACTTCTCCTGTCTACGGCCCTGAAAAGTAATTTCTCTCAGAGTAGAGCTCAGGTTTTGAGTTCATACCGGTTATTAACATACAGTGACAATGATCAGTTGCACCATCTTACAAAGAAGGACATCAGTCCCTACAGAAACAGTGAAGTCAAGAAAAAACATTTGGGAATTCAAGGCCACTCAATAAATTGTGTAACCGCTGTTAAACTATAATTGTATGGTTTTACAGGAAATACAAGATCAAATCTGAAACTGTAGTGCAGAAAGTCCAAAGGGCAAGTCAGATAACTCTTATTCCTTATATATGTATGTGGTAAAACAAAGTCACTTATTAAAATGTTAGACCATCATAAGTTATTCTTTAACTACAGACAATAAAGGTCAGGTGAAAGTTTGTACATGTTAACCTAATATTAGCTGACGACGTTCTGTCTCATTTTAACTAACCAGAGTTTAGTAACTGTATTGTATTCCCAGCTAAATGTTCTTGTTATCCAAATGAATTCATTTCATGGCATAACATTTTTCTGAATAGTAAAACAGGTGTCAAAGATTCAGTTTTTAACTAAATGTTGACTGATATTTAGATGGTGTTCTTGTCTCTATAGGGCAGCGTACTCACAGGTTTCTGGAACATTCTGTGTCGTTGAGGATCCAGTTTCTTTAGAGAGAGACAGAGAGTCGTGTCTCACCTGCAGCTCTGCTCTCACCCACACAAACTTTACCTTTGATTGTAGGAAATGTGACGTCTCAACTTTCTGTGTGGCTCCACCTCTCAGTGTAGCTCTGGGATGGAGCTTTTACTGACTCGTTGCAACACACACACACACACACACACACAGTACACACACACACACACACACACACACACAACACACACACACACACACACACACACACAACACACACACACACACACACACACACACACACACACACACACACACACACACACACACACACACACACACACACACACACACACACACACACACACACACACACACACACACACACACCTGTAGTTTGTTATAAACCCCAGAGGGCTGGCATGAGTTTATTGGAGTGTGTATCTCTCTCTTAGTGTTTTTGTTGAGTATTTGTACTGATCAAATAGCTTAGATCGGAGGCCTGTACTACGAAGCCGGATTTTCCTAACCTGGATATGTTTGAGTTAGCCGGTTGGCCCAATCCAAAACATACGCGCTCTCGCTAAACTGTACTACGACGCTGGTTATCAAGTGGATCGCTCAAACCAGCCGTGTCCTATCTAGTTAGGTGCGCGTTCACATGAAAGGGGTGGTATTTGGAGCAACCTCAACATGGACAAGCGTACTGACAGCGCAGCGTCATACTTCCTGAACGAAAAGTGAACTTTAATATTAGTCAAATATGAATAAGTTAAACTTTAAACATCCATGACTTAAACACTTTATCCAGGATAAAAGCCACATAGCTGCACCTGCAAGGTGAATACAGCTGGTAAAAGAAAAAGCGTTTGAATGCGTACATTAACAGGTTTATGATATCACTGCCCCGTCCAAGACACGAGTGGATCTGACTTTAATTACATTTGACTCGAGTGTTTCGTCAACTTAATGTGTTGCTTAATATAATACTTCTGCATACAGTATGTGACACTGTGAGTCTTGCACGGTCAGATACGGCTCAAGAAGCTGACTCAAATAAGGAAATATATGATACATTATGATGTGATATGATGTGATATGAATGATAATGGGACACATCGACGTCTGCACTCACAGTGCCGCGGACTGTACTTAATGTTACTCTGATCCGGTTACTTATGTTGTGGCAGATATTTAAGTAAGCTTTCTTAATGCCAATGTTATAATAGTCAGATTGCTCTGCAGATGGGAGGGGATATTCTATTAATTTTCACGTTCACACAGTCAGTTGATTTTTGCCGGCCGTCTTTCCTGCAACGGCAGTTTTTCTGTATTCCCTCTATCCTGTAATATGACTTGATCGCTTTAAACTCCGCACACGGAGCTCTGATTGGTCAGCAGGCGGTGCTTTCACTGAGTTGATCTCTTAGCCTGCAACCTAACCTCCTCCCGAGGAGGTTAGCCGCTCAGCATAAGTTACCATGGAGATCTAGCCCGCTAAAAAGAGAACCAGCGTCGTAGGACCGGAAAGCCTGAGTTTTCCCTGAAGTCAGCCGGCTAAGCGAAAATCCGGCTTCGTAGTAAAGGCCTCAGCTCTCAACACAGGTTCGGGAAAGCCCCATGAGCTTCTCGCTGTAGTATCCAGGATTTCACCCATTTAGTGCGGTTTCTCCTAATTGCTCGTTTCCGCCTCTTGCTATCTGCTTCCACAAGCAACAGTCCAAGGGCTGATACCGCCAGTACCGCACTGAACATGTTTTCGATGGACAGATGGAGAGAAAATGGAACACACACGCTATTTGTTGTTTGTTTATATCACGCAGTCTGTTCTTCTTCTCTCTGTGTATCACACAGTCTGTCTTCCGGTTGTTGCCTCTTTTGAATGACGAATACACACTACCGACGCCTGCTGGTAAGGAGAGTTATTGCCACTCACACATGCGCAGTTCGTACGTGCTACTTGGCCATCGGCTGAAGTCTTTGAGGTGTGTTCCAGTGCGAAACATGGGCAAGACTATGAGGTGTGATTTGTGCCAAAGAACAGATAACTAAGCTAACTGAGCTGAGAACTGACGTGTCAACGTGCGCCAACGCCTCCATTTATTTTGAATGGGTTGACGTAGAATACAGGCGACGTCACGACGATGTCAGACATCAGACGTCACGGCGACGTACCATTTAGCGCATACTTTTCCCACAATAGTTCATCAGAACTACGATATATTTGCGTTCACACCAAAAAGCCCTAGGAACTAAATTAGTTCAAATGAGTTAATCTGACCCGCTTTTCAGTCCCTGCTCGAGAGCAGGGACTAACGTGGGAGAAAAATGTTCATACGTCTGATTGGCTGTGCGGAATGCAAACCACGCCCGTTTGACTCTGAATCTTTTTTTTTAAGCGGCCATTGTATTTGCTCGCTTCGGGCAGCACACCCGAAGAGATTACTTTTGTGAAAGCAGTTATTATAGCAACACTAAATAAATCATCGGAGCGGTGGAGTGATGAGGATGTGTCGGCGCTTCTGGCAATTTACTCGGAGGACGCGATCCAGAAGCTTCTACTGAAGGCAATGTCCGTGGTTCAGTAAAGTTAGCAGACCTGGAAAACCGTCCACAGCGCAGTCATGCCTGGAAGGTAAAATAAATGACATGCAATGCATTGTTTTAATCTGCACAATACTGGTCTCAGATGTACTTTTATTTGCTCGGTAGATCGAGTTAGCAATGCTAGGTTGAATTGGGTAACACTGTTAGCAGGCTGGAACCGACCTAGCTAATAACATCTAGCTAGCTCGCTAGCTATTCTCGGCCGCTATAAAAACGTTTTGACTTGTGAATAAGTGTGCAATGTTCTGTAATTTGCTTCACTAACTCATGGCACTAATCGTGTGTTTCAGGCGAGGTGTTTCTAGTTAGCTTTCCCCTCCGGGATAAAACAATAATATAATGTTAGCAATTAGCATGCTAGCTGGACATAATGCTACCTCTAACAATACATTGTAGTTGCTATAATTTCAAGTCATTTGCAACATTCATTCTACAACATGTTAATGGTAAAAGCTTAAACAGTTGATTACCTGCATGCCACAAAGACTGATGTTCTAATATTTTGCACATTTAAATAAAAATGTAATTGAAATTCAATTATTTTTCCTTTTTTTTATTGATTGTTATAATTGTACTCAGCGATGTTATGTTAGATGTCAATCCACTTACACTGTAACTACTCTGGCCTTGAAAGAAGGTTACGCATCTAACTGATGTCCACTAATCCCTATAAACAAAGTTCAATAAGCACAAAACAATAAATAAGGGCACTTTGATATTTATTTTTTATTTGATATGATTTGATCCTATCTTATCTTCTACTTTACACCTGCATTTTGTACACTGTCCCTGCCTGCACCATGTCCAATGTTGTCTCTGTTGACACCCTACTAGGCGATTAAACTGATCTTGTATCTTGCTTATTTCTCCTTAGGAAAGCGGGCACGGGATGACAGCTTCCTTGACACCATCATGGCGATGGACCACCGTGCCATGGTCAGCAAGGAGAATGAGGACCTGCGTGCCAAGGAGATGCACGACGAACGCCTGCTGCATTCACACAAGGCCCAGGAATCGGACAACCAGCTGCTCATGGTGATGCAGCGCCATGCTGACTCGGTGGCGCGCCAGATGGAGGTGTCGGCGCGCCAGGTGGAGCAACAAAATACCTTTCAGGCTGGGCTTCTGGAAGTGCAAAGCGAGCTGATTAAATCCAACAGGCCTTCAATAAAAAAATTAAGAAAAACTTGTTGTTGTTGATAAACTGTACAATGACTTGTTGGGAGGCGGGTGGTGCAGTGGTCTGGTGCGTTGGTGTTCGGATCAGGGGAGCACAGGTTCAAACCCCACTGCAGTCAGCATGTCGTTGTGTCCCTGGGCAAGACACTTCACCCCAAATTGCCTACACCTGGGACAGTTAATTTTGTATTATTGTGATTATATATATGCCACTGTTATTAATACTGACACTTCACTTTGCACTAAGGTGTGTCTGCTGCTGAGCCTACCTATTGTTATTATATATATATATATATATGTTTTGATACTACTGACACTTTATTTGATATTGAAAATGTTAACTTCTATTTACATGCATACGACACACCTGGGACAGATGCTGTTATTGATATTGTCTTGAGTGTGCAATAAAAGAGAACCTACATGGCGATTAAACAGAGCCTGTATCTTACATGTTTCATTACATTTCATGTAACTAAGCTTGCTTATTTCTCCTCTGACACTTTATCTTTACAGTGACCTGTGTAGCATCCTATACATCACATGTAAGTGATTATTCTGATGCCATCATGTTTCATCGGTTATAAACTGGCGAAGCTTTATTTATTGTGGCTTTCAAAAAGATAATTTCATTGTATTTCAAAATGGCGTCCAACACAAGCACTATTTCTTTATAGAAAGAGAAATGGTTAAGTTTGTTATTACCAGTGTTGTGAGTTCAATATTTTTAATTAATTATAGTAAGGGAACATCTTAGGAGTTAGTGTAGTGAGTTTCAGAGCAGTGTAATAATTATTTGACCTAAAACTAAATGTTTTTATGAACATGACATGGGGATTTGCTAACTTTTGATTTCCCCCAATTTACACGACACAAATGGAGGCCACTATGGGCCAAAACTAACACGTAGGTTTCTGTAGGGTTCATGGCAGACGGATGCAGTTGCTCTCAGGAGGATATATAATAAAGATGTGTTAGCTGCTGAGCCTATTTAGTGTGCATACGACACACCTGGCACAGTTTATTAATTTCACACGTAGCGTAGCACGTGCATGTCGTCGTCCAATCCTTTTGTCAATCCTTGTTAACCGCCTTCGCTTCGGAATCAGCATTGCTATTGCATTTGACTGGTCGACGATCTGTATTTGTGTTTGCTTAAATAACTCAGACGAAGCTCATGTCTGAGGTCGGAAGGTAAACAGACGCCATATACAGCAGGTGGGCGCGGCAGTATACGCGGGAGGTTTTTCTTCTTCTTTTTCTATCGGTTTTTTGGCGGATTGCATCTTTAAGGTGCATACCGCCACCTACTGTACTCGCCGTGAAGTTGTTTGCGGCCTGCCAGTAAACCCAAAGCAGAAGAAAAAGAAGTGACGTCAGCGGTTAATTTGCCTAATCCACCCCCAGGAACTCATTTTGGTGTGAACGCGATCTGCTTTAGTTCATCAGAACTAAAAGAGTTCTCATGAACTAAAGTTCTCATGAACTATTGTGGGAAAAGTACTTGGTGTGAACGCGCCTATAGGTGCGCTCAAAGTACGCGCTCAAGTGGCGGCGGCGTAGCTTAGAAAGCGCTATCTTTGATATGTGTGTTGATAACGTACGTGTGAATATGCGCGTGATTAACGTACGTGTGGATAAGCGCGTGAATAACGTACGTCTCGCCTCCGTTAGCATTGTATAGCATTATCCTATATTATATTTTTCGAATGATTCCGCTCCTACAGTAGTTTGGAGAGTGTTACAGGTACACTTTCTCATCGGCACATTATTGCTCTCTGCTCGGGAACAGCTGATTGCTGCACGGCGATCAGCTGTCCCTCCCTCCCTCAAGGTGTGTGTCTGGTGTGTGTCTGTGTGTCTCATTCACTGTCCCTCAGGTTGTGGCATGTTTCGATTGCCAGTTTGTCGCTTTTATGTCTTGTGAACGCAACGCTGGCATAATATGATGTGGCCTGCTGACATGGCCTCTAATAAACACACAGGACTAAAATAATACGTGTTTAATTCAGCCCAGATGCGGTGACTGCAGGCCAAATCCATTAATGCGGCATATATTGAAGGTGTTCAAAGTTGCACCGGTATGAGGCGCAGTGAGAACCACGCACCTGTCAGACTGGCGAATGTGCACATTTAAATTTCAGGAGAATAATGAAGATGTGATTGGTTGTTCCACTCTCCGTTTCTCACGAGACCAGCGCGCTGCTGTTTACATTAGTGTGGACTGGACCGACTGAAACTGACGGCAAGGTTAATTATTGTGGAAGGATGGACCCCCATCCTGCAACAAAAAAAGGCAGCGAAATGTGCTAAAATCAATGATTTATTCAGAACCCCCCGTATGGTATCTAATGACGAAGCAGAAAGTAAGTGAGCGAACATTATGAGCCACATTTCTTTCTATATTGTAGCCTGATGTGCACATCGACTGTCAACAAAACAGTTTCTCAGTCCAATGCAAAGTTAGTGGCAGGCCCTGTGTGACTGGAGACTATAAGGCTACACAAAACCCAAACATGTCCTTAATGTTACTCAAGGTAAATATATGTAATATAACCGTTAGACTGCAGCTAACTGTGGGGCTACAAACCCCTCATACTGTGAGTGAATAACTTCATGGTTATGTTGTCTAAAGGGGAGACAATCATTATGGTATTAGGCCATGCAAATACAGGGTCAACTAAGTGATAAAATAAGTGTTGCATAATATATGTTCTTGAATAATGTTATTTCATAAATAGTTGTTAATGTAATGATTACATGTTCTCCGTATTCAGTTCCACTATCAGATGATGCTGATGGTGATGGCCCTGAGGGAGAGATGCAGGCAGAGCTCAGTGGACAGAACTGGCAGGTACAGAGGAAACTGTTTCAATAGGCTATGTCTATGAAAACACTGAACAAAACAAAGGAAATGTAATGACAACAGTATAAGCAAGCTATGTTCATGTTCTCTCAATAAGTTACTAGTTATTGATCACAGTTTAATCCATTTGAGGTCCACCCCCAAATAAAACATGTTCACATGGAAAGGTTCCCAAATACATATGCACACCTTTTTTTTAACAATATCCTATGTCCATATGTGTCTATTTAAGTAGTAGATTCAAACTGTAGGGCTATCACTAAGGGCAGCAACGTTGTAAATATTGACGATACATCCAGCAAAACGCCCCCAAACAAAACTGGTAGTGGCCTGGCTGGGTGTAGAATTCCCGGCCTGACCTATGGTCCCAGTCCGGCCCTGCTGACACATCACACACCCGTACACTACACACATCACTGATTAACTGATATCACAATTGAGTTACTCTCTTTAAATAAATATACTGTAATTGGAAAATAATCATGTGTGGTGTCCTTGTTTTGTCCGTCCTTGAGCCAGGGCTCCCTATTGTTGTATGTAGGTTATTCTTGATTTTAGAATGAATTCAGTAATGGTGTGTGTGTAACACAAACATAATAAATCATTGGATAGTGTTATATAATAGAAATAAAGTAATGTATTAAGACTCAGTGCGAGTTATTACTTTCTTCCTTTACTTGGCATTCTTCAAAAATACACAGACATTGCAGCACATCGTTTCACGTCTTTGTACTTTCTCAGCATTAAAGTGCAATGTGTTGGCAAACCTTTGTTTCCTCCTGACAGCTCACTTAAAGGTATACTCAATTCAATAGCTTTATTAGCATGACCTCAGTTACATATAGTATTGCCAAAGCTCTGTATAGTTGCAACATCTATACAAAATATATGTATGTATACACACACACACAATATATATAGGCTACTCCCCCTTGTGGCCAAAGGGGGACACAACTATTGTCTTCAGATGTATGCTTGAGTGCAGTAAAATGTAGCACAGTGACTATGTAATGGCAATTTTATTCTTATCCTTTGCCATTACTTCACAGGAGGGCTGGAGAGTGATCCAGACGCAGACACAAACAGATGACTTTCCGGTCCTTTGGTGCAGTTTATAATGATGTTTATTTAGCGTTTTACATACCAAGGTTTTAATTATACAGTTGAATGGTTGTGGTGAGCATCTGCCGGGCTGGTGGAATCGGTATGCTCTCTTCCTATCGTCATTTCCTGTCACCTGTGACCCCTTTATACACCCGGTGCAGCTAAACACTGCCACCAAGTGTTCAAAAATAATATTGCACTATACATATAAATAAGGTAAACTGAGACACCAACAACACCCATAAAATGGCTCCTACAGCCTATTTTGTCAACTAAACATCATAAAACAATACATATTTTAGTAAACGGGACATTATAATCTCTGAACATTAACTCTATATTTGCCTCTGCCATGGTGCCAAAATGAAATGAAATAAAATAAACAATATATAGGGGTTGCTTCTTCTCTGAACTTCTATGTATACTGCATCCCTCCAAATCAAATAAACCATAAACAAATACATAAAGTCGTGTTCACTGCAGCGATCTATTTCACACACAAAACTATATGAAAACTTGGTGATATACAGTGGCGTTTTCTCCTGGAGACCAAGGGAAGACAGGCTTCTCCTGTTTTTTCAGCCTTTGTTATCATTTTGATAATTAAAAATATATATTCTTGTCTGTGGTTGTTTTTGCATTCAGGGCATACAAGAGGTATAACATTATTTTAATACCAAAACTATATTGAAATAGAGTCTCGCTTGAACAGCAACGTAGCTGTAACATTACTGGGTTATTTGGTGATAACTACCAAAGTAAAGTAACTTCAGACGCAGACGTCACGTAGCTTCTCAGACGAGAGGGGTGGCGACGAGAGTGTCACGTTACTTCTCTCGCGGCATAGTTCACGGCGTGGTAGGCGACGATCGACACGATTGGCTGCTCAGTGAGTTCTTTCTTTGGCACAAATCACACCTCATAGTGTTGCAGTAGAACATTCCACTGTAGCGCCGCGGCCGCCGCCACTGTGGGCTAAGCCCCGAATGTTTTCACGTCCAGGCGACGCCCCTGGAACACCCGCAACTTAGAAGAAATAAAGTTGGGTTTTATTTGTTCTAATATTGCAATGCAAACCCATGATGTAATGACAGTAATTAAGAATAATTTAGTCATTGAATAATCATTTCAGTAGATTTAATCAAACAAAACATGAACATATTGGACATGGCCTCAAGACTGTAAACTCTTCACATTCTGTTGAAATAGTCAATTACTAGCCATATCTTACACATTGCTGTTTTGAATCATTAATATGTGGATGACAGTTGAACTGGATAATTTAACATGTATGCCACCTGCTGGAAAGAAGACTTATCGCTCTGTTGGCGTCGTTTGGACAACAAAAACAGAGTTAAACTATCATTTCATAAACAATCTTTGAGTACAGACACCGTCCTGCAGAGAGCACACAATCCAACAGCACGTTTTTGGTCTAGCATCACTTTACAAAACGTTTGCATTAAGACACTAAGACTAGCTGGTCCATCTCCCCTCCACAGAGAAGCAGTGGAGAGCGTGGAGGACCTACGGTTCCTTGGAGTCTACATCTCCAATCATTTAACTTGGACCTCAAACCTGGTGAAAAAGGCACAGCAGAGACTGTTTTTCCTGAGGAAACAGACAGGCCAGGCTTCCACAAAAACTGCTGGTAAACTTCTATCGGTCGACTATTGAAAGCACCCTGACCAGCTGCATAACTGTGTGGTACACCAGCTGCAGAGTGGAAGGACCTGCAACGGGTGCTGAAGGCTGCTCAGCGCATCGTTGGGACTGAGCTGGCTTTCTTCTGCAGTCGACTTTTGTAGATGTTGCCAAGGTTGGCAACATCTACAAAAGTCGACTGCAGAAGAAAGCCAGCAGTATCATCAGAGACATCACACACCCCGGCCACTCACTGTTCGAACCGCTGCCGTCCGGCAGACGGTTCAGGTCAATAAAATCACGCACCAACAGACTGAAGAACAGCTTCTTTCCCAGAGCTGTGGCCTCCATCACTCCCATCCCTGTCCAACCACAAAACACACTATAACTTTGAACATGCACACAAACACACTACCTCCCATCAAAGACTGCAGCCAAAGATATCATGTTATTTATTTGTATATTTATTAAGTATCAAATTGTAGCTTTTCGTTATTAAATAATCTTTAAAAATGTATTTTAACATTCTGGTAAAGTGCATTTAAGTGATGACCCTGATTATTGCTACTATCTCTGCTTTATCACTGCTTTTATGGATGTGTTCTTATGTACTGCAGTGAGAGAAGCCAACTGAATTTCGTTACACTGATGTGTGATGACAATAAAGATATTCTATTCTAACATATCACATGTAACGGCATTAGGTCATCAGGATACAAAATAGGCAAATGTGTTCCCTTACAGTTACAGAAGCAAAAACAATCAGATAACAGGTATATTTATGTAAAAGAGCGCTCATTAACAGGATAGCAATGATACAAAACATTTACAAATAAAGAACAATACATCAAATCACCCTATATCTGTATATGGAAACTTGGAGCCCTCAATCCACAATGAAATGGTTCATCAACAGTCAGTGGTTAACGTATACATCAGAAAATCAGTATGACAAAAACATTAAACATATTGTCCACTTATGTTGATAAAGATAGAGTTTGTTTAAGTCTTATATGAATGTTGTGCAACAATGTTGATCCAGTCAGGCAGATTTTTCTCATGTGTGAACTGTCATAAGACTTATTCATTGTCCTCTCCATCAGCTTCTGTGTGTTCAGCTGAGCTGCTGATTGGAGGCTCTGCCTCTCTGTTATCCTCAGTTTGAATTCCATTAAGCTTTGAGGACTGACGACCAACACACTTGTGTCTTTTGATAGAATTATGCCATTTAAATCTTTTGTCACAAACATTGCAGCTGTATATTTCCTCTCCTGTGTGGACTCTCATGTGTTCCTTTAAATGTCCACTCAGTGAAAAACCTATCTTACAGACTGAGCAGCTTTGTGGATTCTCATGTGTATCTTTAAACTTCCACTCTGTGAAAAAGCTTTCTTACAGACTGAGCAGCTGAATGGTTTTTCTCCTGTGTGGATTCTCATGTGATCTTTTAAATTTCCCCTCTGTAAAAAAGGTTTCTTACAAACTGAGCAGCTAAAGGGTTTCTCTCCTGTGTGGATTCTCATGTGTATCTTTAAACTTCCACTCTGTGAAAAAGCTTTCTTACAGACTGAGCAGCTAAAGGGTTGCTCTGCTGTGTGGATTCTCATGTGATCTTTTAAACTTCCACTCAGTGAAAAACCTTTCTTACAGACTGAGCAGCTGTGTGGTTTCTCTCCTGTGTGGATTCTCATGTGTATCTTTAAACTTCCACTCTGTGAAAAAGCTTTCTTACAGACTGAGCAGCTAAAGGGTTTCTCTGCTGTGTGGATTCTCATGTGTCTCTTTAAACTTCCACTCAGTGAAAAACCTTTCTTACAGACTGAGCAGCTGTGTGGTTTCTCTGCTGTGTGGATTCTCATGTGTCTCTTTAAACTTCCACTCCGTGGAAAAGCTTTCTTACAGACTGAGCAGCTGAATGGTTTCTTTTCAGCACTACGTCGTGGATCACTGACAGATTCATGTCTATTTTTCAGTGAGTTTGAGCCTGATGCAGGTTCTCTGGTCTCCTTCCAATCAGCATTGTCTTCAGTGTCAGGTTCAGAAGAGTCTCCAGTGTCAGGTTCAGAAGAGTCTCCAGTGTCGTCCTCAGTCTTTGGTTGTAAACTGCTCTCTGGATCTGAGTTCCTGGCTGGTTCTGGTCCTCGACAGTCATCTCCATCAGCTTCTGTTTCCATGTGTTCAGTTTGTCTTTGATGAGGCTGTGAGGACTGAGGTTTCTCTTTATCATCTTCACTCTTCACAGGGTCAGGAGTGAAAGTGGACTCGGTGATATCAGTCTCCTCCAGCTCCTGAAGCTGCTCTCCCTCCTGACTGATCCTGAGTTCCTCCTGTTCCTGCTTAATGTGTGGGGGGGGCTCTGGGTCCTCCTGGTCCAGACTGGTGCTCCACTTCTGCTGGTCAGGGAGAACCTCTTCTTTAACCACCACCAGCAGCTGGACGTCTGCAGGAAACAGGAAACACACAGTCAGAAAAATCTGTTAAGTGTTAGCATTTAAAAATCTAATCACCATTAAAACGGGAGACATTTTCAGCCCTAATAATGCCTTTGTTTTTATACTTTAATATTATCTTTCTTAGTCTCACCTATTGTGTATTTTTGTTGGCTCAATTCACCTCATGTAGCCCAGCCCCATTCCACTTCCAGTTAAAAATGAAAAAGGGTTATTTCTTCTGGTTTAGCACTAGCTGCAATGTAAACAATGAATTGTATTTGGGATCGTTCTACACTACGCCTATAGAATGGTAATACTAAAAATATATTGTAGGGCCATACCTATACAAAACATGACTGTGAAGTTTTTTGCTTAAAATACCAAACAGATCACCCATTAGCCGCGTTCACACCGGAGTACTTTTCACCGTACTTTTCGCGTTTAGTTCCGTGAGTACCCCTTATGTCGCGTTCACACCAAAAATCGTACTTAATCTCGGGTACTTTTACCCCCATTTTTAGAGCCCGCTGGGAGAGCGTACTTTTCTGTGGGTGAAAAGTGCCCCAAAAGTGCCCCAGTGCTGATTGGCTGGGCGAATTGCAAACCACGCCCGTACAACTGTGAAAATGTTGTGTGGAGACGCCATTGTTTTTCCTCGCTACAAAAACCCAACGCACCAACGGAGCGTTGGGTTTGTTTTTGAAAGCAGTTATGGCAAGCATCAAGAAATGATGAGGAGGTGTCGGCGCTTCTGGAGATCTACGCCGAGGACGCAACCCAGGGAATGCTACTGAAGCCAGTTCAGTAGCTTTCACTCGACCTGGGAATCGTGCACAGCCGGCTAAATATAAAGAAACTCAGGACTACAAACGGCGGATTCAGTGGCCAACGATGACTACCACGACGAAGGTAAAATCAACTACATGCACTGGGGTTTTAATCTGCACAATAATGGTCTCAGATGTACTTTATTTGCTCAGTAGATCAAGCTAGCCATGCTAGGCTGAATAGGCTAACACCGGCCCCGAGCTAGCTACATCTAGCTAGCTAGATATTCTTGGCCGCTATGAAAACGTTTTGACTTGTGAATGACTGTGCAGTGTTTCTGTAATTTGCTTCACTAACTCATGGCACTAATCGTCTGTTTCAGGCGAGGATGGACAACTCTCGGGATTGGAAAGAAGCAAGCTTTGCATTATAGATCACAGCGCTTGGTCGTCCTCCTTACCAGCAACCAAACGCAAAGGTACACACACTGTAACTTTGTCTTGAAAGAACGTTACGCATCGAACTGATGTTCACAATCATGTTTATTTCATAATATTCATCATATTTTATGTTTAACTTGCCTCAACAACATTAAACAAAGTTCAAGCATACATGAAGCACTCTTCAAAAAGGAACAATCCTCCGTGTTTGAACCTCTTAAATCGCTGCATAGCCGATTTATTTGGACTGGATTATCCCAGAGAGGCTAAACATTCTTTATAACACAGTTTCAGATTTGTGAAACCTTTAATTCTATTTGTGAAAATACAAAAAAAGAGAGATTTTAGTGCTTTTTCGCATCCTGGCCACATTAGACCAGGTCCTGATCTAAAACCACTATACCTAGACTCATCAAATCTGGACTGGATTATCCCAGGGAGGCTAAACATTCTTTATAACACAGTTTCAGATTTGTGAAACCTTAATTCTATTTGTGAAAATACAAAAAAGGGAGATTTCAGTGCTTTTTTACATGTAGACCACATTAGACCAGGTCCTGATCTAAAACCACTATACCTAGACTCATCAAATCTGGACTGGATTATCCCAGAGAGGCTAAACATTCTTTATAACACAGTTTCAGATTTGTGAAACCTTAATTCTATTTGTGAAAATACCAAAAAAACATTCCTAGTATGTTGTAAAACTACATGGCGACTAAACAGATCTTGTATCTTGCTTATTTTCCCCTCTTAGGAAAGCGGATGCGAGATTTCTTTGACACCGCCCAGGCGTTGGAGGACCGGCGTGCCGTGGTGAAAGAGTCGATGCACGGGGATCAGATGGTGCTGTTCACCAAGGCCCAGGAAACGGAGGACAAGATGCTCACCAGTTCATTTTATATTATTGTTATTACTGTTATTATATAGTCTTGATACAACTGACACTTTATTTTATATTGATAATGTTAATTTACATGTACAACTTCTATTTTATTTACATTAAAAATGTGAACTTCTATTTACTGTTAAACAGATCCTGTAGCTTGCTTATTTCTCCTGACACTTTATCTTTAGTGACCGTAGCATCCTATACATCACATGTAAGTGATTATTCTGATACCATCATGTTTCATCGGTTATAAACTGGCAAAGCTTTATTTGTCATTTATCATCAATGTTGCAACCTTGTGGAGGAATGGCAGGGGCACATACACAAATATGATAATTTATATCATTTTAAATATTATTTGACCTAAAACTAAATGTTTTTATGATTGTCCTCTGAGGAGGACATGGGGATTTGCAAACTTTTAATTCCCCCCCCCATTTTACACAACACAAAATGGAGTCCACTATGGGCCGAAACTAACATGTATGTTTATGGCAGACGGATGCAGTGGGTCTCAGGAAGATAAATAATAACGGTGGGTTTGCTGCTGAGCCTATTTACCGTGCATACAACACACCTAGCACAGTGTGGCAGGTATATTGCCACACTGTACACTATTATAATGTTGCCTGTCTTGACTGGAAAATAAAAGAGAAACAAAAGCACTGTACAAAAGATCATCTTTATTGTCAAAATGTTTACAATTTACACGCTGTTCAGATGCCTCATAAAGCTGGGTCGCCGGTAAGGCAGTCCATTTGTCCCTGTACTCATTACTTTCACAAAGGTTATGTAATATGCAACATGCTGCCACCTGGAATGTGATCTTGTCCATCTTGCAGTCGTTTCTTTTCATCAAGCACCGCCACCTGCCCTTCAGTCTGCCAAAAGCGTTCTCCACCACCACTCGTGCTCGGCTTGTTTTGTTATTGTACGCAAGTTGCTCAGGCTGCATTAACTCAGTTACAAAGCTGTATAACATGAGCACAAACAGCACAACTTCAGTCGACTCCATCTCCATCATGTCTGAGGTCGGAAGGTAAACAACAGACGCCTAATGTACAGCGAGTGGGTGGGCGTCGCAGTATACGCGGGAAGTTTTTCTTCTTCTTCTCTTGTTTTGCAGCGGATTGCAAACAACTTTAAGGTGCATACCGCCACCTACTGTACTCGCCGTGAAGTGGTTTGTGGCCTGCCAGTAAAGCCAAAGCAGAAGAAGAAGAAGTGACGTCAGCGGCTCATTTGCGTAATCTTCCCTCAGGGAAAAGTACTCCGGTGTGAACGCGATCTGTACTAAGTGCCCTGGGGTTAAAAGCGCCGGGGCTCTTAGTGCCGGAACTAAGTACAGGAAAGTACTTGGTGTGAACGCGGCTAATGTAGCCATGCCTCATACCCCTCTATTCCAGCCCTGTTCCAAAAAGGCTGATTCTTTGACCGTAGCTTTAAATGGAACAGCTGCTGCTAGCCACGCCCCTTTGTAGCATCACACAGCTTTCCCCTGCTAAGAGAGTTTTCTACCGGGAGAAACTCAGCTAAACACTGCCGTGATTAAATGCCATATTATGTTCCAAACTACTTCAAGCATTATTTCTGAAACAGTAGGAGCTCAAACCTTTCTCTCTCGCAGGATTTACCGCAAGGACATTACGTTACACATATTCTCTCCAGTAGCCTACAGCATTAGCTCTGAGTGTTAGCATGCTTGCTAATGTAAACACAGACCATATTACTGTCTTGTAATTATTAGCAGAGAAAATGTAATGTTTGTACAACTATATACATTTAATTCTACCAATCTCGGTGGGAACCGGATTAGGGGGGGCTCGAAAATATTTCCAATTACACAAGGGGGGCCTGACTGAAAACGGTTGGGAACTACTGAGCTAGACGACTGTATACAGAGACGATAGGTTGGGACGTGTCACGTGTGTCGGAGACGATAGGTTGGGATGTGGCACGTGTGCCGGAAACGATAGGTTGGGACGTGTGCCGGTGACGATAGGTTGGGACGTGTCACGTGTGCCGGAGACGATAGGTTGGGACGTGTCACGTGTGCCGGAGACGATAGGTTGGGACGTGTCACGTGTGCCGGAGACGATAGGTTGGGACGTGTCACGTGTGCCGGAGACGATAGGTTGGGACGTGTCACGTGTGCCGGAGACGATAGGTTGGGACGTGTCACGTGTGCCGGAGACGATAGGTTGGGACGTGTGCCGGTGACGATAGGTTGGGACGTGTCACTTGTGCCGGAGACGATAGATTGGGACGTGTCTCGTGTGCCACATTTCACCAATGACGTCATAGGAGCCAAATCCTGGATCTGCTCGTTTGCAGAGATGTGGGTAAGGAGGAAAAGAGAGAGGGTTGTATTTTCTGAATATTTGAGAGTCTCCTTACACACCGGGGACACATATTTATGTATAAAAGACATCAAAAAGTGCATTTTACATACTAGGTCCCCTTTAACCTGTTAAAGGTAGGGTAGGTAAGTTTGAGAAACCGGCTCGAGATACACTTTTTGTTATATTCCATGGAATGCTCTTAACATCCCGATAGCAATGAATATCTGAAGTGCTTTGACAAAAAAATCCATTAAAAAATGTCATCTGTGGAAGCCGTAATACTGTAAAAAGTACGACCAATCATTTTCGCCGGCCCGGCTAAAATAACTGGATGGCCTACCTGCCTGTCAGCCTTCCATCTGTGCACAAACTTATCTCGTGCCCTCATTGGTCATGTGCGCGTTCGTGTGTGTTGGAGGAGGGGCTCTGTAAGGAAGTGGCAGATTTTCTCCGGTTGTGTATTTTCAAATTCTAGCGATCTCGAGCCGGTTTCTCAAACTTACCTACCCTACCTTTAAAGGGGACCTATCATGCAAAATGCACTTTTGTACATCTTTTATACATGAATATGTGTCCCCGGTGTTCCAGGGAACTCACCAAGTGTCAGAAAACACAACCCTCTCTATTTTCCTCCATACCCAAATCTCTAAAAAAGGGGCTACAACGGATCTGATAAAAACTGATCCAGATTTGAACACTGTCCTGACGTCAGGACAGTGGCGCTACGGCTATTGGGCCAACTCCACAAATCAGGAGAAGGGTCTAGCTGCGGCCGCGGCCAGTACACGACACTACACGACACGCCCACTACACGACACGCCACTACGGTGGCTGAGAGACATTACCGTACATGGCAGATTAAAAGCGAATTGACGACACTGACGCTGACGCAAGGATATTTAAGGAGACATGAGGTTTACAGAGAACAGACAAACAATATGGCCCACCGAGTACAGGTAATTAACGTATTGTGGTTTTAGATATAATTACATACTATTTAGGTTCTCGTTTGTTTGTCGATGTGGCTGTTTAGCGCAGTGTAATTGTGTTTATTTTGCTAATTTGTATTTTAAATATTAAATGTAAAGGAATGGAATACATATATATATATATATATCTTAACTCTTAGCTTGACATGCTCGACGTTCAGTTAGCATGTCAAGCTAAGAGCTAAGATATATGTATATATTTTAGCTTGACAGATGGAACAATGCATGTACTCGCATTTTTACAAGAATCTGATTTTGTGTAAGTTTTAAATATTCATTGAAGGTATCTTATCACATTTGAATGTTTAAAAAAAAAAAAAAATGTATTAGCTGCTATACTGACATGCACATATGTATAATTATATTATTATTTTAAGTGTGGTTTAAAGTTAAATGATATATAGTTATTGGGTAGAGCCAAGTAACCCAGGTGGATGCAATCAGGCCTCTGTTTTTAGATGGGGTTTGTGGCCATGCTGTAGGCCTGACATTTAAACCATAGACTGTATATATAAAGATTTAAACTAGTTGAGGGGCTTTCTGTTCGAACCACAGTGACATCTAGAGGTTGTTTTGTGCATAACATGTCAACCAAAAGGGTAGAGCTGGCTGAATCAGATGGAGTTAAACTTTTTTTTTTCAACAAGATATCAAGACACAAAATGTGCTCTACCAAATGGTGGCGCTGGCAGTTAAAGGGTTACCTTCTGAAAGTGAGGAAGTATGACCAGCTTTGTCCCATAGGATTATACAGGCCAGTCCATTGCTGCTTGTTTAAGGAGTTAACTATTTCCAATATTAAAGTCACTGAAATTGTATTCTATTTTATTCACCTATAGACAAACAACACAACACTCCGTGATGGAGCACGCCCAGAGCTCAACAAATTGGACTCGGACACCTTCCAGTGTACATTTTGTGAAAGGACCAGGTCATACCCTGGTCTGATGGCTCATTTGCAGAGCCACCAGAGGGCACTTGTGAAATATGGAGGTAAGTACATCTATAATTCTATATGATCATTGTATACTTCATCACATTACATTACATGTTACTTGTTAGATGTGTTTAATGCCTCACACATTATGGATACATGTGTTATTTCTGTGCCCCAGGACATCCTTGGTGTAAATTAATTTTGAATTATAAATTGAACATTAAAAATTAGATTTATATTCAGGTTATGAAGTGTTAATAATGCTGGAAAAGTATCCTTATTTGGGGTAGGCACAATATAAGCATAATCACACATTCAATCTGCAAAAATTCAGTTTATAGGCAAAAATATTATTGTTGGTGACATGATTATTTATTGCTCTCGCACAAACACCTTGTTTCAAATTATTCATATTTACAAGAAATTCATGTTGGTTTGTTTCTAGAATCCTCTAAACCACTTTCTGTCTCTTTTTAGGTTATAATGTTTATAAATGCCATCTCAAATGTGTGGCCAGCAGCCATTATCACTGTGGCTTTTGCCCAAGAATCATTGGGAGAAAGGAGATGTTTATTAGTCACTTTAAAAACTGCTGCACTGAACATCCAACTACGTTGGCGGCGGCCCCAGCAACCACAACGACTCCTCCAGTGATGGCCCCGACGGCCGCTCCAGTGATGGCTCCGGCTGCTGCAGCAACATGGCACAATATTTCCACAGCCCCCAACATTTTGATGTCAAAGCGCAAAACCACAACATGTTGTTTTTGTAGCCTACAACTAAAAAGGAAAATTTTTCACATGATGTTCTGTTCAATAAATGTTCATTGAGGAAAACGGTATCAGTGTCTTATTGTATATTCATCACAGTGAATGCTGAACTTGCCGGACCATATACTGTAGTTGAAAGTACACAATGAAACACTGGCTTGCTTGTATCAAATCAATACAATTCCCACATGCCCTACCCCGGAACCTGCGGTCTTCAGACTCTGGCCCCCCGCACCAACCTGCGATCCTTCGGGGACAGAGCCTTCAGTATGGCAGCCCCCACTCTCTGGAACGCTCTCCCTGCGGAGATCGGCAACATCCCCACGCTTGACGCCTTCAAAAGGGCCCTCAAGTCTGCCAAGGTCTTTGGCCCCAAATCTATTTGTTTTGTCTGTCTAACTGTTCGTCTGACTGCCTTTTGTTATGTTTGTTTCTACTCCTGTTCTTTTTAAAGCGACCTTGGGTCTAATGAAAGGCGCTATATAAATCCAAGTTATTATTAATACATCATTGGAAAGGTAAGAATCTCAGCTACAACACTGACTAAAGCCTTCCCATCTCCAGTATGCCTACATGACAAGCATTTTTATAATATACAGTAAACATATCTTTGACTTATTGCAAAATTATAAAATGAAATTCAACCCTGCTGTCATTCTGGCTTTGACTGTTCAAATGAGATGTCAACCATCAAAATGGGATAAGGGGTTCCAGAAATATCACTGTGCAAAACACACCGGCCAATTTTGACCGATAATAGTATGGGAAGGGGGGTATGACCGAACGCAAGAGAAGAGACAATCATCAAGCCAGATACCAAGGTATTTACAACAGGCAACCACTTCAATTACTTTTCCTTTATGTTATTGTTATTTGGTTTTATTAGTGCTTTTGTCGTTTTGAAGGAAATTAAAATACTGTATTGAGTTGGTTTCTTCTGTTTTGGAAGCCTTGTATATCTTTTTGGTCTTGTTAGAAATACCCCATGGTAAAACCGTGTTCTAGCAGCAGTTAAAGAAGCTTAGTTTGCTGTCTTAGACTGCCCGATGTATTAAGATGGTTTGTTCACAATTTACACATAAAACCTAAATGTTCATCTGTTTATTGTTCTTCTTCCTTTATATTCAAAGCATGTTGATTGTCTATTGGCTATATCTTGACATTATGTTAATTTGATCATACTTGCCATACATTTATTTTAATTGATGCGATTCCTTCAAAGGTTTTGTAATAGACCCCTAGTACTTTTAATTTATAAAGTAATAATACATGTGAATGATTGAGCTCATTAGTGGCCTGACTGGCCCTCCTAATTTGTTCCTTAATGACCCCATGATGTGATCTTAAAACCTTTAACAACTATATTTAGATGTTCACAAATATCTACATTTATGTATAAAATACATGTGTAGCAGTTAGACAAACATAATCAATAGATTATCTCATTAATACCTATTTTATATATTAAAAAAAAGTTTACTAAACCACCGTTTGTTGACAAAATGATTTGGGTTGAAAGTTATACTGTTGTGTCTCAAACGGATAGACTAGGTTATTAATTTATTTGCCTAATAGTTGCTTAAAATGCTACAATAACATTTGCAATTAGTTTTTAATCTGCCATGTACGATCTCAATAATAATAAGTGTTGTCAATTCGCTTTTAATCTGCCATGTACGGTAATGTCTCTCAGCCACCGTAGTGTCATGTCAGGTGGGCGTGTCGTGTAGTGGGCGTGTCGTGTACTGGACGCGGCCGCAGCTAGACCATATTGCAAATCAGGAGTAGACAGCCACGGCCATTGCCGTTTGAAAGCGCTGGAGACGCTGTAGTACATATTAGGGATGGGAATTTGAAAGCAAATGTATATTCAAATATTCGACCCCCCAAAAAACGGTTAACCGGTTAACCGAAATGTACATATCCTATAAAAATTTTGAATTTTTTTTTTTAAATAACTTTTGGAAATAAATAAATACATGTTCAAATAACTATAGAAACCAAGTCGAATTTGTCAAATGTATTGAACTGGTGATCACAGTTTGACAGCTATAGGCCTACAGCTTTCATGTGCGGAGGCGATTCACAATCAGGCCAGCTGTAGGGAAGACCCTCTCAGCTGGAACGGAGGTTGCGGGTATAGCAAGGTATAGTATGTATATATATATAAGTTTAATTTGGCATAGTTTGCACTCTACACCGCACTCACTAACCTGGTCGAAATATTTCCACACATTACTCCTTTTTGACGCCATGTCTGTTGTGTAGGACTCTTCTTAGAGTGTAAATAATTACCGGACTATGACTGGTAAAATATGTTGAATACCGGCAAAACTAAATCTCTCCTGTCAAAATGTCTATGTACTTTGCCGCCACACATGGTTGCCAAGCAGCGCTTATTGTTGTTTAGGCTGGCCACTCATGTGTCGCGAGTGTTGACAGGGGGCGGGGGAGCACGCTCATGAACTGTTAGCGCCGGAACCTCACAACGGCTGCGGAGCGCATTTGCGCCGCATTTGGGCCTAAGATGAGGTTTGAGTCTGCGTGATTTGTGTGTAGGGAGGGGCAGCAGCCATATCATTAGCTAGAACTAGCTAGATCTGATGGATTTGGACATAAACGCGAGTGAAGTACCGGACGCGAGAGAGAGAGATCAGCACCTGCAGCTCTGCCCGCTGTGAGGGACCGGTGAGCGGAGCAAAACACACCTTTAGACGTCACCTAACCAGTGACGTGCGGTGAGGTTCATGGCTGGTGAGGCACTGACTCTTTCAGAGTCAGATTTACAAATATTATATTTTGACCTTAATCGAAATATTCTGTTATTTTCAAAAGCTTTTTTAGTCTGATGCTTCGATTAATTTTAAACAGACCGTTCAACAAAAGGATACCCAAAATCTAAATATTGGATTGTTCTTTCTTAGTAAGATCCCATTTTCATTACAGTTGTGGTCTTACCTTGACTTGAAGATGAAGTCCATGCTATCCTTCTGGACAACAATCTCTATTACTGTTTTGTAAAAGTCCTCCTTATCTTCCTCTAGTTTCAAAAGTCTAGCTTGTTGTTTGCGTCTACCGTCTCTGCGTAGAATAACAGTAGCAACAAGAACCTGTGGGCTCACGTGCGCCCCCTTCAGTGCGGCAGAGGTTATGGCTGCCTCTCCTGGTGCTTTTTTCATTGCCGTTGTACGATGAGACCAGCGAGCCTAAATATCATATATACGTGAAATAAGTTATTTAGAGAATATGGATGGTGAGGATGAATGTAATAAACGGATCTACAAACATTACATTGGTGACTTACAGTGAGATGGTAACAGGCATGCGCTTAGTGCCCGCTTTCCAGCCAGTTTCTGTGGGGTGACGCATTCTGAGGTGAGGCAGATCTCATCTGTGCCTCACCTTACCCTACAGTAAATGGCTTGAGCGCGCTCACAAAATAAGTGGCCGCGCTAAATTAGTGCCCGCGCTCCAGCAAGTTACTGTGGGCTTACGTGAGGCAGAGCTCGTCCCTGCCTAACTTCTCATCGCTCCCGTAGCGGATCTCGGCAAATTTGCTGATTTTCACTATAAAAAGCGATTGGAATCATACAGAAATCACATTTACACAAGATCAGTGAGGCTCTGCCTCCCCTGCCTCCACTGACTGGACCTAACACATTTAGCTATGGCACTGTCGTATACATTGAATTATTCAATTTGATGATATGTAATCAACTTGGGAATCCCTCCCAATTTTTTTTTTTAAAATTAATAAAAATATTCATAACTCATATTCGAAAACCTGAATAATTATTCGAATACCTGAATAATTTCGAATATTCGATTAATCGTTCCCATCCCTAGTACATATGCCAGGCCAGTAGATGGTGCTGTTCTCACAGAATCTGCCCTTGCAAAAACAGAGCTAGAAATGGTCAAATTGAGCAAAATGAGGCATGGCTAAAATGCATGATCTGTTTGGTATTTTGAAAAAAAAGAAGTATAAATATGCCTTATATAGGTATGGTCCTACACTATATTATTCAAATATAGCATGAAAGGTCCACTTTAAGTTATAAGTTAGCAAAATATAGCTAAATTAGGCTTGATACATTAATATGCTTTAAGAAAAAAACAGCCTACATCCCAGCTCTCTATCGGGTTTCATTTATCTTGTTGGCAGCTCATCCCTTAAAAACAGAAGTCTCAGAGTGATTATAATAACATGAAATATGAAGGGTCTATTTCAAGCTTGTTATGTAAATAAGTTATTGGGCTTTTTTTCATCAACTAAGATTTGATAGAACATTTTATCAACATGAATTGACTGAATTTGTTTTAAAAGTGAGCTTAACAACACATGAATACTAGTGTGTAATATGGTTGTACATATATATATTTAAGAAGTACAATATGAGAAAAGCACGTTTCATTTGTGGGCCATATTTCATTATACTTTTTGAATTAGCTGAGGGCCGGCCCCCGGGCCGTAGTTTGGACACCCCTGGTTTAAAGTGTTAATTAAGAGTAAAGGGAACAGACCTGCTCTGTGTATCCGAAGCTGAGGCTGTAAAACAGCGTCCAGTAGTTTCTGGAGTCTCTTGTTCTCCTCTTTTGAACGAGACAGCTCCTCCTCGAGCTCTGCAATCGTTTTTTCAAACAGAGCAAATATCTCTTGAGCAGCAGCAGTGAGTCGCTGCTTCTTCAACGACAGCAGCATTTGGACTTTACTCATGTTTCCTAGATCACCTTTTCCTGCAAACTCCGTTAAACACACTGTTTCTTTCTCTCCATCAAACTCTCAATCTGACTAGTGTTGCCAACGTGTTTCCAGCTAGCATGCTAAGCTAGCTTGTATAGTCCGAGGTAAACACTCCAGAAAAAGGAGCACGCAGTCCATTCGGAGGTTTATCCAAACACACAGATGATGGATCAGTAGTGCTGGAGCTCACAAACGCTTTCTCTGGAACACAGAGAGAGAGAACCGTAGCGACGAGGCGCCACCTGGACCCAGTGTGACTACCCGATCTGAATCCCTGCCCGATTTGCAATGCGCATGTGCGAGATGGTCCGCCATATTGGACAACTACATACGGCACCCCAAATAGGACACTTGACATAGTGGCGTTTGGCAAAGCAGAAAAGAGAAACACAAAAAAAGATAATATTAATCTGAACGAGAGAGATGAATTATTGTTATTACAACGTGACTTCACTATTATTTAACAACTCCTTTAATTGGGTTAAGTACATTGTCAGAATAAGTGAGAAATGGATTTAACTTCTGTTAGACAGCTATCATACTGAATACATATTGTGAATGTATGCAAAAATGTATGGTATTCATAATTTATAACTAATTACATTAACTGTGAATGTCTTTCATTTTATTTCTAATTAAATAAAATTACATAAAACATTTTCCATAAAAAAGTTGATTCAAGAACAAATCTCTGTTATTAGATCAGTACTTTTCTTATATGACTATTATTGCTACATTAGAAAGGTCGTTACCAGCTTTGGAATTATTAATATATATATAGCAATGCAAATCGGGCAACCGTTTAAGTTTAAAACTTGCGCATGCGCAGTGCATACTCCGTGGAGTGACACTCGCAGCGCAACGAGGCTCCCCCAAAAGACATACATTTATCACATGAAATGATAGCGAATCCCGTGTGAAACATCAAATGGTTGTTCTACTCAGTGTGATTGACAGGAGAGATGATCAGAGGGGTAGAGTTTTTACCACCATCGTTAGGACAAGGACTAAAGTATGGGTAGAGTTTCTCTTTGAAGCAGCAGCCAGTGAAGGAGTAGATCAGAGCTGCAGCATCAACATCATAAAAGGAGACCAGACCCTCCTCATAATCCACAAACACACCCACCTTCTCATTTTCATTTTTCATTTCATTTCATTCTTTATTTCGAACAGATTAAAACAATAACAAATAACAAATGTGATAAACAGAATACCGTATTGTTAAAATACAGTATTTATCCACATTCACGATAATATTTATATATTCAACAAAAAAAAGTCTTCATATTAATAATAATAATAATAATTTTTTCAAAAATCATATGTGTCCGAAAGGGAGTAGGAGGAAGCAAATGCTTATTAATTCCCACCCCTTACTTGATCAATGATTTTCCTTTAAGTCATTATGCAAGTTATTCCTACTTACATTTACATTTATACATACATATACAATAATTTCTCATCTTCAATCACCTCTCTTCATTCTCATAGTTTTCGAAAAAAGTGTTTCTGTACATCCTTTTCAACTGAATTATGCTTGTGCTTTGTTTTAACTCCTGCTCCAAACCATTCCATAAAATCACCCCACAGATTGTTATACTCATACTTCTCTGAGTTGTTCTGACCTTGAGTTGTTTAAAATGTAGATTTCCTCTCAAATGATACCCACCCTCTCGGTCTATGAACAATGTTTTTAATTTCCTAGGAAGTAGATTATGTCTTGCTCTGTACATGATTTGTGCCGTTTTAAATTTAACCAGATCAGTGAACTTCAATATGTGTGACTTCAAAAATAATACATTAGTGTGTTCAAGATATCCAACATTATTGATAACTCTTATAGCCCTTTTTTGTAATGTGCATAACGGCTGTAGGTTGGTTTTGTACGTGTTTCCCCAAATCTCCACACAGTAAATCAGATATGGCAATATTAGTGTGTTATACAGAGTATACAATGAGTTGTAGTCCAGAATGTGTCTGGCTTTTCCCAATATTGCGATAGTCTTAGCCAGTTTTGCTTTTACATGAGTGATATGAGGTTTCCAGCTGATTTTGTGGTCTAAAACCACACCAAGGAACTTAATTTCACATACTCTTTCTATGTTTATGTTATCTAGTATTAATTGCACCTGTGGATTTGTTTTATGTTTTCCAAATAACATAATCTTTGTTTTGCTTATATTTAATGATAATTTGTTTGTGTCAAACCAATGTTTTACTTTAATCATTTCTGCTGTTATCACTTCCATTAACTCTTTCAAATTGTCACCGGAACAAAAAATATTAGTGTCATCTGCAAATAAAATAAATTTCAATATATTTGATACTCTGCAAATGTCGTTGATGTATATTATGAACAGCTTTGGACCCAACACGGACCCCTGAGGTACTCCACAAGTTATGTTCATGTTTTCTGATTTATGTTCACCAATTTCAACAAATTGTTGTCTGTTGCTTAAATAATCTCTCACCCAGTCTAATCCCACCCCTCTGATGCCATACCGTTCCAGTTTTGTCAGTAAAATATTGTGATCTATGGTGTCAAATGCTTTTTGTAAGTCTATAAATATTCCCACTGCTTCTTTTTTATTGTCCATGCAGTTTGCTATTTCCTCACTTAATTCCATTAGTGCCATAGATGTTGACAGCTAAGGGGGTTGTCGACCCTCCGCTTCGCGTCGGGCCGAACCACGCCCCTTAGCTGTGATATAATGAGCATATACCACGGCCTGTCGTGAGCTATTGCTTAAGTATATCTCGAGCCGGTTTCTCAAACTTACCTACCCTACCTTTAAAATAGGGAACATGTTCTTAGATATAAATACCTAATTTTGAGTTATTTAGACACAATTAACACTTATAGTTTCATGTCTTGTTACATAAGAATAGATCATATTTGTTAATATATGGGAGAATTACTATTCTTGTGGTACTACTGCCTTATTAAGCCCATATTGAGCAGAGCATATTAAGACCAAAACTCATGAACAACAACTTCCTTACTTGCAATAAATAAGCACTAATTAGAGGGTTATTGAGGAAAAACTCTCAACTAATGGCTTATTTCTTGTAAAATATGGTCATGTAGAATAAGGCATTAATAAGTGTTTTATAATGACTAATAAAGAGCCAATATACAGCTAATATGCATGTGAATTAACAACTAGTTGATGGTGAATTTGTGTACCTTAATATAAAGTGTTACCTAGTTTTATTTCAATCAAATGATCACTAAACTTTCAATGAGGTGGCCCACAACACATACACATTGTAGTTGTCCTTGAATTTTTGGCTGCAATCTGCAGGTATTCAGCGTCTGGTTCACACAGCTTATCATGCAGTCCAGTTCTGGACTTTGCTGCCAGTAAAATAAACTTAGATGTGCAATTTAGCTGTGATATCTTTATGAGATCACCAACTCAGAAAATGATGACATTGGTGATGACATTGGTGATTTCCAATCCAACTAACATTTGTTTTCCAGGGAAGAAAGAGTTGGATCCTAATTCTTAAACTCACACAAGTTCATGGACAGTTTGCAGGAATCTCTCATTTCATGCCCCATGGCGACCTCAGTTAGAAACTTCTCCTGTCTACGGCCCTGAAAAGTAATTTCTCTCAGAGTAGAGCTCAGGTTTTGAGTTCATACCGGTTATTAACATACAGTGACAATGATCAGTTGCACCATCTTACAAAGAAAGACATCAGTCCCTACAGAAACAGTGAAGTCAAGAAAAAAACATTTGGGAATTCAAGGCCACTCAATAAATTGTGTAACCGCTGTTAAACTATAATTGTATGGTTTTACAGGAAATACAAGATCAAATCTGACACTGTAGTGCAGAAAGTCCAAAGGGAAAGTCAGATAACTCTTATTCCTTATATATGTATGTGGTAAAACAAAGTCACTTATTCAAATGTTAGACCATCATAAGTTATTCTTTAACTACAGACAATAAAGGTCAGGGGAAAGTTTGTACATGTTAACCTAATATTAGCTGACGACGTTCTGTCTAATTTTAACTAACCAGAGTTTAGTAACTGTATTGTATTCCCAGCTAAATATTCTTGTTATCCAAAATGAATTAATTTCATGGCATAACATTTTTCTGAATAGTAAAACAGGTGTCAAAGATTCGTTTTTAACTAAATGTTGACTGATATTTAGATGGTGTTCTTGTCTCTATAGGGCAGCGTACTCACAGATTTCTGGAACATTCTGTGTCGTTGAGGATCCAGTTTCTTTAGAGAGAGACAGAGAGTCGTGTCTCACCTGCAGCTCTGCTCTCACCCACACAAACTTTACCTTTGATTGTAGGAAATGTGATGTCTCAACTTTCTGTGTGGCTCCACCTCTCAGTGTAGCTCTGGGATGGAGCTTTTACTGACTCGTTGCAACACACACACACACACACACACACACACACACACACACACACACACACACACACACACACACACACACACACACACACACACACACACACACACACACACACACACACACACACACACACGTAGTTTGTTATAAACCCCAGAGGGCCGGCATGAGTTTATTGGAGTGTGTATCTCTCTCTTAGTGTTTTTGTTGAGTATTTGTACTGATCAAATAGCTTAGATCGGAGGCCTGTACTACGAAGCTGGTTCATCCTAACCTGGATATGTTTGAGTTAGCCGGTTGGCCCAATCCAAAACATACGCGCTCTCGCTAAACTGTACTACGACGCTGGTTATCAAGTGGATCGCTCAAGCCAGCCGTGTCCTATCTAGTTAGGTGCGCGTTCACATGAAAGGGGTGGTATCTGGAGCATTCGACCAATCTCAAACATGGACAAGCGTACTGACAGCGCAGCGTCATACTTCCTGAATGAAAAGTGAACTTTAATATTAGTCAAATATGAAGAAGTTAAACTTTAAACATCCATGACTTAAACACTTTATCCAGGATAAAAGCCACATAGCTGCACCTGCAAGGTGAATACAGCTGGTAAAAGAAAAAGTGTTTGAATGCGTACATTAACAGGTTTATGATATCACTGCCCCGTCCAAGACACGAGTGGATCTGACTTTAATTACATTTGACTCGAGTGTTTCGTCAATTTAATGTGTTGCTTAAAATAATACTTCTGCATACAGTATGTGACACTGTGAGTGTTGCACGGCCAGATACGGCTCAAGAAGCTGACTCAAATAAGGAAATATATGATACATTATGATGTGATATGATATGAATGATAATGGGACACATCGACGTCTGCACTCACAGTGCCGCAGACTGTACTTAATGTTACTCTGATCCGGTTACTTATGTTGTGGCAGATATTTAAGTAAGCTTTCTTAATGCTAATGTTATAATAGTCAGATTGCTCTGAAGATGGGAGGGGATATTCTATTAATTTTCACTTTCACACAGTCAGTTGATTTTTGCCGGCCGTCTTTCCTGCAACGGCAGTTTTTCTGTATTTCCTCTATCCTGTAATATGACTTGATCGCTTTAAACTCCGCACACGGAGCTCTGATTGGTCAGCAGGCGGTGCTTTCACTGAGTTTATCTCTTAGCCTGCAACCTAACCTCCTCACGAGGAGGTTAGCCGCTCAGCATAAGTTACCATGGAGAGCAGAAGTCAAATCTGTTACAAAAGTTGTTATCAAGCAACAATGGCAAAAACTATGGGACAGTAACACCAAAGGAAGACATTTATATCAGATACAAAGGGAAGTAGGAACGGGAAGCACTTGGGGGAGTAGTAGAAGAGAACAGAGCATTAACAGCAGGATAAAATTGGGTCACTCTGGATTAAACTCAACAATGCATCTGATTGGAAAACATCCAAATGGCAATTGTGATGGTTGCCAAAAACCAGAGACAATACATCATGTATTTTTTAGCTGCCCGGATTATAACAGACAAAGACTCATTCTGAAAACTGCACTGGAACAACATAACATCAAGGACATGGATTTCAAGTCAATATACGAAAGCAAATCAAGAAATGAAGCAAACAAGTTGATCTTCAAATTCCTCAAAAGCACTGGTCTGAGGACAAGGATTTAATATAAACATTTAATAAATCAACAGTAGGTGGCGATATATGCTCCAAGTGGAAGCGATTCGCCATTAAAGAGAAGAAGAAGAAGAAAAGCACACCGTGGTCGATTGACGAGGTTACGACGTTCCTCCAGCTGATAGCAGATGACAAAATCCAGCGGGAGCTCGACGGCACAACTCGCAACCTCAACGTTTTTCAGGAGGTCTCTGCACTGTTGTCCGGACGCGGATACGCAAGGACTTTCCAGCAGTGTAGGGACAAACTGAAAAAGCTTAAGAGTGAGTATAGAGCCGTCAAGGACCACAACGGCCGGAGTGGTTCAGATAGGAGAAGCTGGAAGTGGTTCGACCTGATGGACGCTATTTATGGCCATAGACCGGCCAACGTTGGGAGGGAGGGAGGCCTGGACTCTGCAACCGCGTTGCTGGAGTCCCTGCATGGTAAGTCTTTGCTAACGCTCTGTTATTTGCTTGAAAGCGTTGTGTCCCTATCTATTATAAAGCTCACTTCTAACAAACAAGTCTATTTTATCCTTACATTTAAGTTCTACAACCCATGCTTTTATGGATCCCCGAAGAGCTACATAGCTAGCTAAGGCAGATAGCATTAGCTAGAGCTATTGTTTGCTACCACCACATGTGCCATTGTTTACGTTCAGTTTTTCTTTTCTACAGTTGTTGTTGTTGTTGCTATTTAGTATTGTGCTGCAGTAGTTTGTGGAATTAACAAGTCATGTTGCTGTTCTAGATGATGCCATAGATGAAACTAGTGAGGAGGAACAGTCCCGAACAACGGGTGATCCGTCCTCGTCATCGAATCCAGAAGGGACCCCAACTCGACCACAGACACCAGCCGAACAACCGACACCAACTCAACCACCAACGCCGAGTGCCATCACGACACCGCAGCGTGTGGTTCTAGGTAAGAAATAGGCATGGCAAAACGACTGCAATTGTGACTTTTTTTCATCCATCGTCAGTAAGTAAAATAAGCTATACCACTGTGTGGAAGTGCTCTGTTACAAGTAAGTAACTAGCTAGTAAGCAGCTAGTACAATTGTGTGTGACATCCTATTATATACATATATTTATATTCATTATCAACAGGCTGGACATAATGTAATTCACTTTCACAATCATTGTAAACATCTCAAATCAAATCAGGTTTTATTTATATAGCACATTTAAAAGCGATTTTTGGTCGAGCCAAAGTGCTGTACATGTAATAAAAACACATTACTACAAATCACAATAAACGACAATAAATTACAACAGATATATCTTAAAAACAAAATAAAAATAAAACACACGGAAAAGTCAGGAGTCGTGCTCCGCTCTAACTAGAAAGCCAGAGAGAAGAAGTGTGATTTTAGTTTAGATTTAAAAACCCCTAGGGTCTGGGCCGACCTCACATGGAGGGGCAGAGTGTTCCAGAGCCTAGGGCCAGCTGCTGCGAAGGCTCGGTGCCCTCGGGTTTTTAGCCTGGTCTTGGGCACTACCAGCAGCAGCTGGTCAGCAGACCTTAAAGCTCTGGCTGGGGTGTAGCGCTGGAGCAGTTCAGCTATATAGGCCGGAGCCAGCCCATTTAGTGCTTTAAAAACAAATAAAAGGATTTTAAAATCAATTCTGAACCGAACTGGAAGCCAGTGTAGTGAGGCCAGAATAGGGGTGATGTGGTCACGCTTTTTGTGGCCAGTCAGCAAACGTGCAGCTGCGTTTTGGACTAGCTGCAGACGTTTAATTGAGGCCTGGTCCATACCCACATACAGAGCGTTACAATAGTCCAGTCTCGAGGTTACAAAGGCGTTAATAACCCTTTCTAAGTCATTAAAAGATAAATATGACTTGGTTTTGGCCAATAGTCTTATTTTAAAAAAAAAGCAGGATTTTACTACGGTGCTGACCTGCTTGTCGAATTTAAAAGTGCTAGTGAAGGTCACTCCAAGGTTCATGACCGAGGGGAGGATGTTCTTTTTGATAGAGCCCAGAATATCAACCGGAGAGGCTGGAGGTTGCGGTCCAAAAAAGATGACCTCAGTCTTGCTCTCGTTGAGGTTGAGAACGTTTTTGCCCAGCCAGGATTTTATCTCTGTTAAGCAGTCCATCAACTGCTGTAGTGAGTGCTAGGGCATAACTGTCTTTAGTTCATCCTTACTGTAGTTCTGCTTATACATTTTATTCTTATATCCTTGTGTGACCTGTACCTGTCCTGTGTTTTTCATTCTTATTGCTAATTCTTATTGCTATAATTATCTTATCATCATACAGGCAAGAGGAAACGAGGAGGAGACGAGCACCTAGCACAGGAGGAACGGCACCATGAACGGAACCTGGCCCAGGTGGATCGGCACTGGCAGCTGACCATGGAGGATACTGCCCGGGCAAGGCAGGAGGAAATGGCCTTGAGAAGGGAGGAGAACGCTCAAACTCAGGCATTTAACTTAGCCTTCCTGCGCACTCTTGGCCAGGTTGTGGACAGCCTACGTGGCCCGTCTCTTCAGGAAGACGAACCACCTCTGTAATTCCCACATTAGTACAGTACTTTCTTGTTTATGTCTTATCTTTCTTTTTTGTTTTTATAATGCCATGCCTTTTTATGCTGCAGCAACACATATTTTTGTTTTTTTGTACAATGCCATGCCTTTTTATGCTGCAACTAAAACACTTCCCAAATTGGGATTCAATAAAGTACTTCTCATCTTATCTCTTGTTGATAAATGCATCATCTGATTTCCTGCCATAATCTGATTAACAAACTGATTTTCGTGAGCATGTAAACAAAGTCACTGGGTTGCCACTCACACACAAACACACAGTTTTGGAATCCAATCATAAACTGAAATGAAATGTACACGTTTCATTAAAGGGCTTTAAATCAGCAGAACAAAAACACTGAGAATTGTGTCGTAGTCCAACGTTTAAAACAAATTCAGATTCACATAATTTTGAGGCAGAAGTTATAGGCCTATATTTGTTCTAAATAATAATAAAAATAGGCTACTAATAACATTTATGCGGATCTAACATGGTACATGAATTTATAAAGCAATAAGAAACACCAGTTAGGAAAAAGCCCATAAGATAAAAAGTGAATTTTAAAGCAAGAAATAGTTTGCTAGCTTGAGGTCCTCCTCTAAAACATTGTTTGGTAACTGACACATCATTACTTAAAGTCAAAGACTACCTTTTATAAATAAACTGGAAGGGGGTATTTCGAAAAAAAACAGAAAGAGGAGGATAAGAGATCATTTGTATTTATGTTTATAGTTTACTTGGATATTTGCTTAATTTATTAGAGATTTTCTTTTCAGGATCTGATATTTGCTCAAAAGGTTCTTATTATGGGGCAGTACTTACTGGTACTTGAAATTCAAATATTTACTAAATAGTCAATTCTGATAACATTTTTTGGTTTAAATCATTTGACAAACACATGTGAAAGAGAAAAAAATATTTATTTATGTTCAACACAATGTAGTAATAATAAACACAAAACAAAATGTCACTACCCTTAATGGCCCACAATCTTTCAATTGCTATTCAGGTAGCGCATCAAACCCTCTCTTATTTCAGTGACCCCCTCCTCTGCACCTTGTGCCACTGCTGCTGCTGGTGCATCCCATTCATCATCATAGGCCTCTTCATGACTCTCGCAGAGGTTATGCAGAGCACAGCATGTCAGCACCATAGATTTCACAAGTTTGACATCACAGTCATTTCTTTTCATGAGGCAACGCCACCTTCCCTTCAGTCTACCAAAAGCATTTTCGACCACTACCCGTGCTCTGCAAATGTTCTTGTTGTAGATCACATGTTCTGCTGTCAGCTGTCTATTGTCAGGGAACGTTTTCATGAGCCAGTTTTGCAAGGGATAGGCATTGTCTCCCAGGATGTAATAGCCAGCATTCACCCCACCAATGTTCCTGGTGCAAGGTGGAAAGTAGTTGCCTCGACTGGCCAACTCCCACAATGAGGACAGCCTCAAAACCCGAGCATCATGCAAGCTCCCAGGCATTCCTGCAAACACATTCCAGAAATGTCCCTTTCCATCTACAACTCCTTGAAGGATGATGGAGTGCCAGCCTTTACGGTTGAAATAGTCGCAGTGGTATTCCTGTGGTGCCAAGATGGGTATGTGTGATCCATCAATAGCACCTACACACTGTGGGAGCCCCCACCTGTTCTCAGTGTAGCCGGCCATTTCTGCAAACTTCTCCCGGTCTGGTGAACAAATTAGTTCCGGTACTAACAACGTCTCTGCAGCAGCACAGAAGTCTTGCACACACCGGCACACAGTTGTGTTGCTCACTCCGAAAAGATGTCCAATGCTTCTGTACTCTGAGCCGGTCGCAAGCTTCCACAGTGCGATGGCCACCCTCTTCTTTAGAGGTATACACTTGCGGAATGCTGTGTCCTGTCTCTCCATCGCTGGCCGCAGTTTGTTGCACAGGTAGACGTAGGTTTCCTCTGACATCCTGAAGTTCTCGACCAACTGAGTGTCTGTGAAAGATGGAACAATCACACCCCACCACTCGGTAGCTCGGTCGAGCATCCAAACACATGGTCTGCGGCGGCGACCTAACTTCTGAAATACACAAACAAAAGCATACATATTTTAATACGTAAAAGTGGTAGCTACAATTAATTAAATACTTGAAACACTTTGGTCGTATAGTGAGCGTGAAACACATTGCTAGTTAGCGAACGTTAGCTTACCGAGTAGCGTTGAGTCGTGCTGGAGTAGTCTCTGCCGCTTTCTGCGATTGCCATAAGTCTCCCATGAGCTTCTTCTCTATTACGTCTTGCTATAAGCCGCCTTTTCCGAAAGAAAGTGTTCCTTCTTGCTGTGATAAAACACCACAGACACAGAAACAAGGAAACGATGGCATCCACATCCTCCAATGTTGCGTGTTTCGTGAGTTGTGTCGCATTGAAGATGACGTCACGGCAGTTGTATGCAGCGTCGCTCCGCCTACACTGCGTTACTATAGTAACTACCCCAGTTCCTAAACTGTAATGGAAGCGCAGCATGAAGTGAGCCGGCCCTGTTAAGGCCCAACGCGGCCAAGCAGTACCGAGCGTGGCCGAGGCCGACCGTGTGGTGGAAATGCGCAATAAGACTAGCTGGTCCATCTCCCCTCCACAGAGAAGCAGTGGAGAGTGTGGAGGACCTACGGTTCCTTGGAGTCAACATCTCCAATCATTTAACTTGGACCTCAAACCTGGTGAAAAAGGCACAGCAGAGACTGTTTTTCCTGAGGAAACTGAGACAGGCCAGGCTTCCACAAAAACTGCTGGTAAACTTCTATCGGTCGACTATTGAAAGCACCCTGACCAGCTGCATAACTGTGTGGTACACCAGCTGCAGAGTGGAAGGACCTGCAACGGGTGGTGAAGGCTGCTCAGCGCATCGTTGGGACTGAGCTGGCTTTCTTCTGCAGTCGACTTTTGTAGATGTTGCCAAGCAACCTTGGCAACATCTACAAAAGTCGACTGCAGAAGAAAGCCAGCAGTATCATCAGAGACATCACACACCCCGGCCACTCACTGTTCAAACCGCTGCCGTCCGGCAGACGGTTCAGGTCAATAAAATCCCGCACCAACAGACTGAAGAACAGCTTCTTTCCCAGAGCTGTGGCCTCCATCACTCCCATCCCTGTCCAACCACAAAACCCACTATAACTTTGAACATGCACACATAAACACACTACCTCCCATCAAAGACTGCAGCCAAAGATATCATGTTATTTATTTGTATATTTATTAAGTATCAAATTGTAGCTTTTCTTTATTAAATAATCTTTAAAAATGTATTTTAACATTCTGGTAAAGTGCATTTAATGATGATCCTGATTATTGCTACTATCTCTGCTTTATCACTGCTTTTATGGATGTGTTCTTATGTACTGCAGTGAGAGAAGCCAACTGAATTTCGTTACACTGATGTGTGATGACAATAAAGATATTCTATTCTAACGTATCACATGTAACGGCATTAGGTCATCAGGATACAAAATAGGCAAATGTGTTCCCTTACAGTTAGAGAAGCATGCATCTCTCCCCTGCTAAGAGAGTTTTCTACCGGGAGAAACTCAGCTAAAAGCTGCCTTGATTAAATGCCATGTTATGTTCCAAACTACTTCAAGCATTATTTCTGAAACAGTAGGAGCTCAAACCTTTCTCTCTCGCAGGGTTTACCGCAAGGACATTACGTTACACATATTCTCTCCAGTAGCCTACAGCATTAGCTCTGAGTGTTAGCATGCTTGCTAATGTAAACACAGACCATATTACTGTCTTGTAATTAGTAGCAGAGAAAATGTAATGTTTGTACAACTATCTACAATTAATTCTACCAATCTCGGTGGGAACCGGATTAGGGAGGGCTCGAAAATATTTCCAATTACACAAGGGGGGCCTGACTGAAAACGGTTGGGAACTACTGAGCTAGACGACTGTATACGGAGACGATAGGTTGGGACGTGTCACGTGTGCCGGAGACGATAGGTTGGGATGTGGCACGTGTGCCGGAAACGATAGGTTGGGACGTGTCACGTGTGCCGGAGGACGATAGATTGGGACGTGTCACGTGTGCCACATTTCACCAATGACGTCATAGGAGCCAAATCCTGGATCTGCTCGTTTGCAGAGATGTGGGTCAGGAGGAAAATAGAGAGGGTTGTATTTTCTGAATATTTGAGAGTCTCCTTACACACCGGGGACACATATTTATGTATAAAAGACATAAAAAAGTGCATTTTGCATACTAGGTCCCCTTTAACCTGTTACGCACGGCCCCCCCGGTACCGGGCGGATAAACGCGTCATTTGCAGGAAACAACATCTAAGGAATCTTAATATTTAATAAAACTATGAATGTTTTATATCCATGTAACGGGAAGAAACTCAGCTAACTGATCTTTTTAATTTGTTTTCTCCAAAAAAAAAACACAATGCTAACACTCAGCCTCTGAATTAGCCACGAGCGAAAACATTTAACCTAAAACGGCACTTAAACTCACAATAAATCCCTTATTACTTATCCTAGATGCACAGCTAACCACTCGTTTTTGGTGTCCTGGAGACACTGAATCTAGTGGTGCCCTCCTCAACACTCAGTGATAAACATTTGCGACGCTATAAACAAAAGCGTACATCATAACATGCGGAGCTAAGTAGCTAGAAACGCTCACATGGCTTACCTTGGTCAAAACCAGGGGCGGACTGGCCATGGACGATGTGGGCCGGTCGGATAATACACTAGCACCCCCCGTTCGTCCGTCGACTATTTCCTCGCGGTATTTTCACACCGAGGTGGGCCGCTAGGATAACTCACGTTGATAATTTACTGGGGGCCGGTCGAGAGTCCCGGGCTGATTTGTAGTCCCAGTCCGCCCCTGGTCAAAACTGGTCTTCAATGGCATTAAAACGATAAAAAAAACGATGCTGCAGTTAATCCATAGGTTCATCCAATGTATCTGTGCCCTCTTTGAAATTATTTCTGATAATCCATAAGCAATAAAACTGCTTTTTAGTTTCCAAATCCCAGAGGGACTCTGCTTTAGATTTCCATGCGCGCAGCCCCCACATTTTCTCTTTACAATGAGTGTGTATGTGGGCCTCCCCCTTCGATTCTATTGGCTCTAACGGTCAGAAAGAGGTGTCAACCATCAAAATCGACCAAGGTGGGCCAGAGATATGAAGAAAAAAAACATTTTCACCCAAATCACCTCAGAGGTGGTGTGGTTTTGGCTAAACCTCTCTAAAAAGGTCAAATGTCACTTGTTTTGCATCAATCTTGATACAGGGTACTTATTTTATGTTGTACTTTGGATTCCTAAAGCTTTTAGTCTACTAACCCATCATCCAAGGGTAGTTTCCACTATCTGTAAAAAATAATTTTTGGACAGACACTATAATTTACAGTTTTTTACTATGTAAAATCTGAATTTTCTTTAAAATAAAAAACATTTATATTGATTCTGACACTTCTACATCCAACTCACAGATGTAACCTTGCTTTGATAAAAGAAATTATTCATATAACCCTTTTAGAAGTTAGGTTGTAGTCATTTGTTTTGGGCATGTCATTTTCGAGCCTGAAACATGAAAAACAGGCTTGGTGCTTAACAGGTTAAACTGTTAAGCACCAAGCCTGTTTTTCAGGCCATATCTTTACCAAATTACCATATCTTCCCTTTTATTGGGTTAAGTACATTGTCAGAATAAGTGAGAAATGGATTTAACTTCTGTTAGACAGCTATCATACTGAATACATATTGTGAATGTATGCAAAAATGTATGGCATTCATAATTTATATCTAATTACATTAACTGTGAATGTCTTTCATTTTATTTCTAATTAAATAAAATTACATAAAAGATTTTCCATAAAAAGGTTGATTCAAGAACAAATCTCTGTTATTAGCAGTGGCGACTGGTCATTAGGGGCAGGTGGGGCACAGCCCCACCTAGTGTCAGCAGAAAGTATTACAAATAATGATTACAAAAATGCAAAAAAATAAATAAAAAAATATATAAAATATATTTTAAGATCATGTTTAATCATCTGATTCGTCTGTACATTGCTGTTTTAGTCTGTGTTCTTCTAATTAGTGTGTCTACAGTCACAGTGTGTGCCTATTGAGCTGTTTAGAGCCATGTGGGACAAAACCTGATTATGCCCCTTCCTCTCGCTGTGAAGTCAACGGTGACTGTAAAAACTTCACTGCGCATGCTCAGAGTATTTTGTAATGAAATGTGTGTGGCAAAAAAATAATGACCAGAGGGGCATGGAGCTACCATCCCCACCATACGTCATCTCAAATCATTCAGAGCTGATTGGCTGTAAGTACGTGTGCCGCGAAAAGTGTGCTGTGTGAAGAGGAGACGAGAGAGCTGCAGTGGCGCGTCCTAAAACCAGGAAGTAAGCACAAAAAAGCAATGAGATTTCTCCAGAGGATTTTAGAAAATAGCTCGAAATAAGATCTGTGGGAAACGTACCTGTTAGATGAATGCACGTTTTGATTAGCCGGATAACATCCACATGTCTACCCTACTTATATAATTTTTTTATCATAAATCTATGGATTAGATTTATGATAGACTTTTGAAACTACAAGAACATAAGGAGGACTTTTACAAAAAAGTAATAGAAATGTTTGTCCAGAAGGATAGGCAAATGGACTTCATCTTCAAGTCAAGGTAAGACCGCCATTTTATTGAAAATGGGATCTTACTAAGAGAGAACAATTCAATATTTAAATGATAAAATGACATTTTTTGGGTATCCTTTTGTTGAACTGTCTGTTTAAAATTAATCGAAGCATCAGACAAAAAAAGCTTTTGAAAATAATATTATATTTTGGTTTAGGTCAAAATATAATATTTGTAAACCTGAAGAGTCAGTGCCAGTGCCTCACCAGCCATGAACCTCACTGCACGTTTGCGTGCAACCGTTTAAGTTTAAAACTCGCGCATGCGCAGTGCATACTCCGTGGAGTGACACTCGCAGCGCAACGAGGCTCCCTCCTGTCAGATGGAGGGAGTAAATACAGGGGCAAGCTTTGGGACAAACTCCCCTCTCTCCGGCAGAAACAGGAAATGCCATAAGTGTACACTACAGTTGACCTGTTTCTGACTAAAAACATCAGCCACTACTCCAGGGGCGGACTGGGACTAAAATTCAGCCCTGGAATCTGACCCAGACCAGCCACATTCGGGGGGTGGGGGGCGGTGGAATCAGAATTTTTTTTACAATAGCCTACTATTTATGAAGTTCAAGGCAGGGGCGGCGGGTACTGTAGGCTAGGGAAGGCTAAGCCTTTAATATTTGTGTCACTGCATCCTGGTAAAATAAAAATATAATGTATAATGTTTGTGTCTTTGACATTAGCGCTGCTCTGCAGCCACCTGTGCCCTGTACTACGAAGCCAGTTCAACAGACCCTGGATATGTTTGAGTTATCTTAACTAACCCTACGACGCTGGTTATCAACTCGGTAAATCAAGCCAGGGTTTCTCTCTCCAGCTGAGAGCACGTGAAAGGGGCGGGGTTAGCTACATTTTACCGTCACAAACAGGGACAAGTGTTGGCTACTGACAGCGCGGCATCATACTTCATTAATGAAAAGTAAACTAATATTAGACAAATATGAACTTTAAACATCCATGACTTAAACATATAATCCAGGAGCCACATAGTTGCACCTGCAAGGTGAATATATAACAACTGGTTAAAAAATAAATAAACTAGGCTACCGAGTGTTTGAATGCGTACAACAGTTTTATGATATCACTGCTCCATAAGACACGAGTGGATCTGACTTTAATTACATTTGAGTTGAGTGTTTCGCCAACCTAATGTGTTGCTTAAAAGAATACTTCTGCATACAGTATATGTGACAATGTAAGTGTTGCACGGCCAGATACGGCTCGAGAAGCTGACTCAGATAAGGAAATATTGTGATATTATATGATCGATGATCTGATTGATGATGTGATATGAATGGTAAGTGCGACACGTCGGCGTCTTCTCTGCATAGGCTACGGCAGTTTAAACTGTATTTCCTTTATCCTGTAATATGACTTGATAGATTTAAACTTCGCACACTGAGCTCTGATTGGTCAGCAGGCGGTGCTTTCACTGAGTTGATCTCTTTTCTATAGACGCCGGAGGTGGGCAGCGTCAGGTAAAAAAAAGTTAATTAGCCTTCCCAAACCTGAGCCTCACGCGCCGCCTGGTTAAGGGATAATTCTCACCTAAAGAGGGCGGACACTCCTCAGATGTCTTAAACACATGGGACATCGTAAAACAGTAAACACACAAACATACAGTACTATTTGTTATTAGTTATTAGAAATCAGCTGTTTATTAGGCTGCATTTATGCAGTTCAAGGGATAATTCTCACCCACCTCTTGCTCTTGCCCTGCACTTGTATGTGCCAGTAGAGCTGGTTCTTCCACCAGCTCAACTCTCTGTCCCTCATCATGAACGCAGGAGGCTGGCTGTATATCTGAACTCGCGCCCTCATCATTCTCTACATCATCTTGCACTTGTTCTAAGCTGCTGATGATAGTGCTTGATGTTGTTTAATTGCTGATATATTTATGATCCACGTCACGTTTTCAGTTTTGGCGGCAGTGCTTCCTGTTTGTCCAGAAGTCTTCTCATCAGGGCTCTATAAATACAGAACTACGGCAGATATGTAATATTTAATGCAGCCGAACCGTGTATTACAATGCCGTTATGTGATGACCTCCAAAGAGAAAAGCAGGCAAACTCGGAATAAAGTATTATTTTATTTAAAAAAATTTCACATCAACAGGAAGTCCGGTTAACTAAAATGTCTGTGCGGAACAATACCCCCAACCCATAGATCCGTGGGTGAATAATGTCAATCACCACATTACACACATCCCTTCACATTTAAATTTTAATTTACATTAAAGTATTTCGTGAGGCCTTCTAAAATGTTTTTAAATATAATTAGGGTTGTAGTTGAAGAGTTTGTAAATTGCGTAGCCTGGCAATGCTATCGCACAACGTCACGTCCGTTAATTCCACATCCACACCTTTATATCAGAGCCATACAGTCTATGATCCACACACATGGATTAACATCGATTTAATACATTAATGTAGCCTTTGTTTCTGGTTTCTGCTAAAAGAGGTGTCGACCAGCTAGGGCAACAAGAAAATCGGCAAAATCGAGTGTGACGATTACAAAATAAATTAAAAACATCTAATTTTGACAATAAAAACCGACCAATAGGCGCAGTATACCATTTGCTTGGCACTTCCGGGTATTTCTCCACTGGTTGGGCCATGTTAACAATACCGTGTAACTGTCACGTTTGAAACGACGAAACCGTGATATATTCACGTCTCCCAGCATGGTAGATCGTCACATGTTCACGTCTTGCCGTGATACCGGGTTGGATGTCTTCACGGCTGGACTGTTAGCACACATGTGAATTTTGAGCACTTTTTGAACATTTTCATAGGAGCTAAAGGGACATCGTGTTTTATGGCGAGGGATACGCATCCCTCGCCATAAAACACGAAAACGGCATATGGTGAGATTTCAAATTTGGCGTAGAGCTGTTGAGGCATGGACCGGTGATATACAAGTGAAGATTGGGGGACGATTGGACCGTGTCCATTGGACTTACAGCGACATCGTGTTTCATGGGCGAGTGGTCTGTCGCCATGGCAACGGCATTTGATGACAACCCCCATAATACGCTTAGATGCGTTGATGGCTGCATCGTTACCAAACCTGTGAGTTTTGGGCCATTTGGAACATTGAGAGAGAGAGAGAGAGGAGAGAAGAGAGAGAGAGAGAAGAGAGAGAGAGAGAGATGAGAGAGAGAGAGAG